>NC_142243.1:80412842-80564357 GCF_052056855.1 Sturnus vulgaris | reverse complement strand
AAATGCAGAAAAAAAAATCCTACTCTAGCTTTTTATACAGTGCACTTTGACTTCTCCAGGGATCTGATTCAAAAAATTACGTGTTACAAGGTTCTGGAGGGGAGTCCATGAGAGCTGGTTGATTTTCAAGTATCATGTCCTCCAAACTCAACAGTGGTCCAACCTGAAGGAGCAGGAAATCAAGAAAAGGCAGCAGGAGGCATGAATTGATTAATAAGAAGCTCTTGACTAAACTCAGTGACAGAAAAAGAGGCATCTAAGAGTTGTAAACAGCGACAGGTGAGCCAGGAGAAATATACAGTGACAGTCTGAACATGCAGGAATGCAGTTAGGAAAGACAAAGCCAGCGTGGTGCTGTCTCAGGAGGGACACAAAGGGCAGCAAGAAGAGCTTGTACAAGTGAGACAGAAAAAAAAGGTAGAAAAAGTGGAGTAAAGGTGGTCCCACTGCTGAATGGGGCAGGAGAGCTGTTGCCAAATGACATGGAAAAGGCCAGCCTAAGTCAGCAGCTTCTTTGACTCTGCATTTTTTTGTAAAGTTGTCCTTCAGTAATTCCATGTCTCTGAGACCAGAGGGAAAGTCTGGAATAAGAAAGACTTATCCATGGTGGAAGAGGATTAGGATAGGGAATACTTGAACAAACTGGACACAGAATTACATGGGATAGAGTGAGATACATACATGAATGATGAGGAAGGTGGCTGCTATGAGGTGAGGTGAGGCTATTTGTGATAATTTTTGAAAGGTCATGATGACTGGGAGAGGTTTCTGAAAACTGGAGCAAGTGTCGCACCTATCTTCAAGTAGAGCAAGAAGAATGAGCTAGGGAGCTAGCAGCCAGTCAGTCTCACCTTGATTTTTAGGAAAGTGATGGAGAAAATAATTCTGGAGACTAAGAAGGGACATAAGAGTAGCAGGTATGCTACTGCTAGACAAATACTGCTACACATTTATGAAGGTGAAATTGCATTTAACTCACTTGATAGCCTTCTACAATAAGGTGACTGGCTGATGGAGAAAAGTGCAATAATTTTAACCTAACTTTAGCAAAGCTTTTAATATTATCTTTCATAAGAATCTTCTCAGAAAACCTGAGAAAGAGTGAACTATACAAGCAGATGGTGAGGTGGATTGCAAAGCTGCCAAACTGCCATACCATAAAGGTTGTGAGCAACATTTCAAAGGCCAGATGGAGGCCAGTCACTAATAAAGTACCACAGGATTTGGTACTGGGATTGCTTTTGTTTAATATTTTTGTAAATAGCCTGAATGGTGGGATAGAGTGCATCCTCAGCAAGTTTTCAGGCAATAAAAAAGAGTGATTGTGCCATTGTTCAAAGGGATCTCATCAGGCTGAGGGAGTGGGCCAAAAGGAACTCCAGGATGTTCAACAAACAGAAATTCTAAGTCCCACACACAGAGAGAAGTAACTGCATACTGTAGATGCTGTTGGCCAGCTGACCAGAAAGCAGCTTGATAAATGAGACTTGTGATTCTGGTGGACAAGAAGTTCACCATGAGTCACCAATGTGCCCTTGTGTCAAAGAAGATCAACAGCATTTGGGACTGCATTAGGAGAAACGTTGCTAGCAGGTCTAGTGAGATAGTCATTGCTCAGCTCTGCTCAGCTCTGCTCAGCTCTGCTTATGCACACTTGGAGTTCTGGGCCCAGTTCTGGGCTCCTCATTACAAGACAGATATGAAGTGGCTGCAGTGTGCAACCACAAAGATTGTTAGGGGATGGGAACATCTGCTATACAAGAAGAGGCTGAGAGAGCCAGGTCTGTTCATTCTGGAGAAGGCGCAGGCAGACCTTATCAACATGAATAAGTACCTGAGGGATGGACGTAAAGATAGAGCCAGGCTTTTCTGAGGTGTGACCTGTCACAGGACAAGAGACAATGGGCACAAACTGAAATGCAGAAAATTCTATTAAAATGTAAGAAAAAAAGGCTTCTATATCACCAGGATGTCAAGCAGTAGAATATGTTGCACAGAGTTGTGGGGTATCCATCTTGCTCTAACTGGAATTGTGGCAAAGGAGAGAGCATTCTTCTTGATTAAAAAAAAAAAAAAATGAAGTAAGTTATTTTGTTTAGTTGATTTTTTTTTAGTTTTGTTTTAAATTTTTCAGAATGAGTGTATTTATGAATTTAACTGCTACTCCACTGGAAGTGTGACCATTTTCCATTCTTCTGATTTGAAAAATAATTTTTTCTCACAACATAATTTTTTGACTCACAGCAGAAATTCTGACTTTTACCCACTCTTACTCAGAAGCTATTTATATAATTCTGAGCCTTTAGTAACTCATTTAAGTGGCACCTGCATCAACCAAATGCAATGAGGTATCTACATGTATTCTGTGTCAGGAGCTATTTTTGAGTATGCATTAGACTACCATGGGACCTTGGAAGCCACTAGTATCAAAATGAGGCATACGCCAGCATCTTTAAGACTCAGTCTGATTTCTGAAGCCCACATTGTGCCTGTATATGCTGTAAAATTTGGTTTATATTACTTAAGGCTATATTACAGGTAAGATACACTTTGGATATGCTGTATATAACACAATATATAAATATAAGGTAGAACAAATAGCAATGACACTTTATGAAATCCATGCCTGCCTGAAAAAAAAAAAAATAATAATCTTCCTGTGAAGCTTTATATGGATGTGGCCAGTAACAGTCTATGTTACTGTTATTTTCTCCTCTTCCATTTCTTCAGTATCCTTTTGTTTAAGTAGGCATGAAGAATTAAATAAAGGCTCTTACTGTCCTTACTGCTGTTACTGTCAGTAGGACTTGTCTACCTTAGTAATAATCTAAAATTTAATCATTCAAGAAAGATATTTAAAATAATTTCTGAGACAAAATTATGATTTGGGTTCCACTGCAAACTGCTTCTCTTAATGCAGTAAGAGGTATTGCATGGATTAGCAGATTCATGATCAGTGCTTTGGGATATTCTAGAAATAAACTGCCACACATTTTCCATGGCTTTTGTTAAAAAGTAGGTGAAGTTAGTGAGTAATCACAGTAAATCATTTTGCAGGGTTTCATCAGAACTAACCTAGAAGTATAACAATACACAACAAGATTGCAATCAGAGCTCCTGTGCTGAGGCCAACTGGTAAGAAGATTGCTTCCACGTTGCAGGACTGGATGGTGCCATCAGAATCACATCTGCAAACACGGATAGTCAAAGTGTTTGTGCTGCTCTGGACAGGGTAACTGCTGTCTTCTATTACTACTGGAAGAAAGTACAACTCTTGCTGCCTTCTGCTGTAGCCATTTCTCCTGGTTTCAATCCCAGCTGTGTTGTCTGTAAAACATGACAGTCATTAGCAGATTTTTAATGTGTACTTCATTGCATACTGTAGCTTGTACCACCTTCAGTATTAGACTAGTATTTCATATTTGAAACTCGGTGAATGACATGCACTATGTAATTGCCTTGCTTTGCCATTACAGAAGGTATTGAATTCTTACTGATACATTTTCTTTAGCAGAGCCTTAAACAATATTCCTTTACTTGTAAACCTTTTAACAGCTGAAATTTCAAAGAAGATAAAAATAACTAAAAAAGCCCCAATCAAAACATTACAAGTATGATTCTGAAAACTTTTCAGTTTTTTTTCTCCTTATCTCCTTACATCCCAAGCCTGTGGTCCAAATGATTTTGATTGCATATGAATTTAGAATCACGTCTCTTTCAATAAATTAATTTCCTTTAAAATACAAAGTAATATACCTGGACAATATGCAGTCATTTTAGCTTTCCTGCCCCATTAAAAATAGCTAGAGAAATTAACTGAATACTTGAAAATTAGTACTAGTCAAGACTGATTAGTCCACTTCTAGACTTTGTAATTTCTTCCCAGTTAGTTACTGCTGATTTTCCTGAATCAAACAAAGTAGCAAGGAAATGACAGAAAGATTAAAAGAATTACATTAAAAGCAGAACCAAAATTAATTTGGCAGGGAATTAATGAGATGATAGAATTAAATGAAAGTAACCTGCTGCAATTATCATTTTCCATCTCACCCATATTCCTTATTATATTTTTTATGAGATGTCCCATGATAGTTTTCATGCCTTGGAAGTTTGTTATGAGGTAGAAGGAATTTCACACTCAAATACTGGTATGGAGTTCTGATTAAGGACAATCAGAAGGAACCCTAAATATCCAAAATTAAATATGTTATGATTAGACACTATTGAGAAGGCGCATAGCTAAAAACAAATGCTTCAGACACCTCCTTTTTATCGAACTCAATTATGGACAGGTCAAGTCCAGTTACACTTAGTTTTGAAAAGGAAAAATGTTTTAGAATAGTTTGAATCAAACCACTTTCCATCTTCAGTTTTTTCTTTCTCTGTATGATTAATCACCTGCACTGTATAAAAAGTTTAAGAACTAATTTGAAGACATTACATTTAATCTTATTTCTATTATTTTTCCAAATTTTTATTACTAGAATTATTTATATGCTTTTATTTTTTTCTTCTAATTGAAACACTGAAGATGACTTTAATAGCTTACAATGCAACTAAATGACTTTTCATCCTCCTTTGAGGAGAATCAATCAGATCAACCTCTTTGATTTTGAACACTTTTTCTTGCTCTTTTATGACCGCTTTCAATTGTTAAAAGTTCTTTTGAT
This sequence comes from Sturnus vulgaris, assembly GCF_052056855.1. Lineage (NCBI taxonomy): Eukaryota > Metazoa > Chordata > Aves > Passeriformes > Sturnidae > Sturnus > Sturnus vulgaris. The sequence goes on along the minus strand of NC_142243.1, from coordinate 80,559,687 downwards.
AATACAAACACAGGCAGGTGTTTGAACTCTACACAGAAGACCCTAGAGAAGCTGAGATATTTTCTGGTTCTTCAGTCTCTTGGCAATAAATTAATTTATAGGATATGTGTGAGAAAATGAAATCTTACATGATCAGTGGAGTGTGCTCCACATGGAAGTTGCCCTCTAGAGAGCAGAGTGAAGCTAGCAAAGCAGGAGGAGGGAGATCTGCAGTCCCTTTGGAAGCAGGACAGCTCTGCCAGGGTATCACTTCTATTAACATGGTGGATTGATCTCAGTTCTGCTGAAAGGCAACCCTGAGCTTCTGTCTCTCTCCAGTCCTCGTTAAGTTATATTCTGAAGTATGGGGCCTGGCTTCTCTTGGGTGCAGCACAAGAATGTTACACCTGCTGAAGTATCAGACCACCCATGATTTTCAGTTATATAGAATAGCACAGGGATTAGGGCTTCCTGATTTATTTAATATTTTTAAGCGCCACCTTTACTTGTAAAAGCATTAATTGTACCACAGTGAACACTGTGTCTCCAAAAAATGGGAAACAAAAATCCTTTCGGAAAGTACCTGCTTGTTACCAACACAATTTCTAACCTAAAAGAAAATGGTACTTGTTTTTAAAAGGTTTCTGTAGTGAAAATAAGGTTGTGTTATTACACCTCTAAATTGTGCACAGAATAGACTTTCCTTCACTTTTTTGGCAAAGAAAAGGCAGAAGATATTGCAAGACAGTATTTTTGTTTGAATAGATTTTCTAATATCTCTGCAAATTGTTGATAATGAAAAAGGTCTTTATGTTTTTTTTTTGTTCCTTATATTGTAACAAATAGTATACTTCTTTTTTTTTTATTTTTTCTTTCTTTTTTTTCAAATTCTTTATAAATACTTTTAAAAGTTTATATATTGGAGGTTTCCACTTTTTATTGGAATATTGCACGTGTTTATATACAGTAGTGAAGCTTCATTAACAGATCACAGATCCAAAGTCATCTCAGTGTCAATATTACTGGTTTAAATAGGGAAATTTAATTGTCTACTAATATTTGAACAATTTCCTCACCAAACTCATATGTGAAGCACACTTTACTAAAGCTGTAATTACTGTATAGACTTAATAAGTTTAAAGATTTTTTGATTAATTAAATCTATTAAAATTACCTGAGAAGAACTTCTATTTAAAGCAGAAGTCTGTAATTATGAAAAAAAAAAACAAAAAAACCCAAAACAAAACAACAACCAACCAACCACAACAACATAAAAAGAAAAACAAACAAACAAACAACAACAAAAACAAACTAAAAACAAACAAACAAAAACAAAAACAAAAAAAAAGAAACAAAACCAAAAACAAAACCAAAAACAAAACCAAAAACAAAACAAAAAAAAAAAAAAGGCAAAAAAAAACCACCAAAAAAACCCCCAACCTCAGTGAAATTAAAGGATCTTTTAGGAAACACACAAGGAAAAAAAATTTTGAACTTCTTATTTTAAAGAAATGTTAAAAAAAAAATTAAAGGTATTTAGAAATACATAATATTTACGTTCTAAGACTATATAATTGTGAAGATTCTACTTATATGGGCTTTGAAATATGTTCCAGAGCAGAGTAATGCCCTAATCTTCAAAAACAGAAGTAAAGGAACTTAGATCTGTTGTAAAGTCATCCTTCATATTCATTGAGCTGTCTGTCTCAAGAAAACTGTTTGAATGCCCTTTGATAAAATGCTTTGTATCTACATAGTTTTGGTTTTATGAGATACTATAATTCATGTCTACAATATTATGAATAGTCTCACTATATTCTCTATTTACAAATCCTTAAGTGAAGTTTCTTGCTCATCTGTTCAATCTCATCATCTATCTATGACACACAAAGATAAAAGTATCTATTAAGTTTGGGAATAAACCATTTTCATTGTATCAGCTTCACAGGAGAGCTATACATAAAGAGAAAAGAAGCACAGTTTTTGTGGGTTTTTTTCCTGATTTATTTCTTCCTGAAGTTTCTCCAGGATTAATAGTTGTTAGCTTATGTTGTTGGCTTTAGTTTTCTGTTACATAACAATATCAATAGTACATGGCTTCAAAAATTATCTGGGTCATATACATAATTTAAATATATTTTAAAAAAAAGCTTTCACAATTTTATTTCATCTGGTGTATTATTAATTTCTAGTTCTTTTAAGGGCTTGGGTCACTTAATTTACAAGAAAGAAACCTTTACCTTATAACAGATGTAACTCAGATTTAAATTGAAAACAGCAATTTTAAAAATTAAGAATTATATACTTCTTTAGATAGTCATACTTATGACCTGCACAGATTAATGTTTTTGATCTTTGTTAGATGGCTTTAGGTATTCTTTCTTTGAAATATAAGTCCTTTTATATTAAAAGCTTATCACAGTAATTTAAAGGTCATCTAATAGTTCAAATATTTCTTTCTTTCTTATTTGATTAAAGTAGTTAGTGGTGAAAATTTACTGCAGTTTATTTTGGTTTAGCTGTGTCTGTTCATAAGACTACATCCTTGAAGATGCTTACCAATTTTTTTGTCTTGTTTTTTTCTTTGCCATCTAACAAAAGAGTTAAAGTTAATAAGGAAAACAAAAAGATTTTCAGTTATGACAAAAATTCGAAGAAAAATCAGGGATGTCAGTTATATAAATCCCCAAGTTATTAAGGGTGTTGTACTTCAGCAGCACTGTCCATATTTAGAACTCACTCTTCTGCAGGACTATGTATTCTCAAGAAATCACAATATCTGGGTACTTTGAAATGGTTAGCAAAGTCATAGTATTTAAACAAGACAGCAATAGTGCCTTGTTTAAAGGTATACCTGCATTGGCATATGGATTCTTCCTGAGATACTGAATGATAAAAGGAAGAAAATAAAACAGGTAGCAGTGTTTTTGAAGGCCTGTAGGGAAATCTCAGCCTTTGGTGTTCTGACAATTCCTGCCCCTAAAAATAAGAAAAGGTGCAAGACCTGAATTTATATTAATATAAATCCTAGAGAGTTTAGCAATTAGAAATGTCAAAGAAAAATGTTAGCTCTGTAGACACAACTGTAATTGAAAGTAAATATTTTTGTCATTGTAACTACAGTCTGCTGCTCTGAAAGAGAGATGTGGGTAACCAACTTACTTCTGTAGTCATGGACTGTGAAGTTTGGTTTGTTGGAAGCCTCAGATGACAGTTTGAAGGAAAACCTTTGCCCAGCTGGTGACAAATCTTTATCTGCTGCAGTGATGGTCTGTATAACCTGAAACCAGATTAATTCTGAAGTAAGTTCACTCTTCTAAAAGAAGCAGGTTTGTAGAAGTGCAAAGTGAACATCAAATAAAACTGTTGAAAGTGAAATTTTGCTGGATTACTTTCATTCCCTCAATACACTGGACATTGGAGGCAACTCTGAATTCTATAACCACCAGAGAACTCAGAGGTCTTGATTTGACATATCTGATGAAAATCAGAAAGATTTATCGCATTTAATATCTATTGTTTATATTAAAATTCTAGCGATGGCTTTCAGTTGCATGGTTATGCTTCACTTTATCTGCTGCTACTTCTGTAACAGTTACAAGCCTTTAAGAAAGGGATTCTTTCTCCTCTCATAGCTATAAAATGCACAGTAAAGGGTGGCTCAGGTCCATATAATTGGAGAAAATAAAAAAAAAATAGGCTCTAAATAGACCATAAAAGTCAACAAACAGAATTTCAATATGTATTTCCAACACAGACATTTTGTTTACAGAAGAATTCTGACCATGATGTAATTTTTAAACCCAGAAATTTCTACTGCTATAAAAAACAAGGAAAGAAAAAGCAAAAGATCAAGTATTACAAATTCGAAATACCTGTCCTGGCTTGGCATTTTCACATACAGACGTCTCATATGGAACTGAAATTTCAGGAGGAAACTCGTTGACATCCAAAACATTTATTATAACATTGACTTTGCTGGTTAATAGTGGGTTACCTACAAATAATTTTAGAAGAAAAGCGTTATGTTTGTTGTCATCACCAGTCTCGTAAGCTATCATAAACCTGTGATCTCAATACTGTGACTCGGAAAAGCCCTTGACTTCCATTTATTTCTGACTTGAACTAAGAAACAAACATAACCAGCTTATCAATTTATATCAGACTTTGATCCATTACTTTTCATGGGTTATGGAATCAAAAAGCTTGATTATGTTTATCAGAGCATAGATGGAAAAAAAAAAGTGAAGTTGTACCTGTTATTAAGGATGAAAAGTTTTCTGAGATCACTTTTCATAAAGCCTGTGGAAAACACTTCCAATGATTAAAATTGAATTCTGTTTTCCACAACTAAATGCAGAAAATCGATATTTATTGCCTAGCCATTGTTTGAATTTCAAAATATTAAGGAGGCAAGCATAGCATACCAATTTAGAGGACGGAGAAACTGAGCAAGATATAAAAAAAAACAAAATTGTGCTGAAAGCCATACAAAGTCACTGTTAAGTATAGCCGTGAAACATGCACAGCTGGCATTCAACTATTTGGCTATGCTGTGAAAAGCATTTCTTTAACTACAAAAGGGTCTGCAGGCAGCAAATACTTTTGTGCAAAAGAAATGTTAAACAACAGTATACACCATGTTTTCTGCTACTGTCTTTTCTTTATAGATAATCTTCATCAGTCACTAGATGCATTTTATAAACAAATTTACTTGCAAATTCAATGACTGACAAAGCAGAGACACTAGTTAATACAAAGCAGATAATGTTCTCTTTTACTTTTTGCTGAAACCTCCTGCAAAATAGCAAATATGTGAAAAGTAGCATAGCTGGTGAGTCAAAAGCATAATTATTTTATCCTTTTTCACTTAAGATGAGTGGCAGAAACAGTTAACTACTGAAAAAAATCTATGTTACAAATCAGGGTGGTGGAGAATGACAACATAGGACCATGTTTAAGAACAAGACGAGTTGTCTTGAATCTTCAGGAATAAATCATAGAATCATAGAATCACAGAATGACTTGGGTGGGAAGGAACTTTAAAGATCATCTAGTTCCAAGCTCCCTGACAGATGCAGAGACACCTTCCACTAGACCAGATTGCTCAAAGTCTCTTCCAGCTTTGTCTTGAACACTTCCAGGGATGAGGCACCCACAACTGCTCTGGGCAACCTGTGCCAGTGCCTCAGCACCCTCACTGTAAAGAATTTCTGCCTCATTTCCAATCCAAATCTACTCTCTTTCAGTTTGAATCCATTCCCCCTTGTCCTGTCACTACATGCTGCTTTCAAAAGTCCAGTTTTCTTGTAAGCTCCCTTCAAGTACTGGAAGGCCACAATTAGGTCATTCCAGAGCATTCTTTTCTCCAGGTTGTAAAAGCTCAATTGTCTCAGCCTGTCTTCATACGAGACATGCTCCAGCCTTCTGATCATCTTCACAGCCCTCAATGGACCCTTCAAATTATTTGCATTGGGCACTTGCTTTGCAGTTTGTATAATCCTTGGCATTTCTTTTGTTTATAACCAACACAGCAAGGAGTGAAGTCTTTTCATATTGTCAGTGTAAAAAATTTGCATGATTTCTTCTTTATTCTTAGGAACTATTAAATGCAGTAGTAGTTTCAGGAGACCTCTGTCAAAACCAAAGATATTCCCCCAATGATTTCCTAGTTACATAGGAGTAGCTGCAAGATGAACTTTGTTTTACCTATTTACAAGTAGTATATAAACTGGGCAAGCTATAAACACAGTTTGGAATTAAGAAGACAACAAAAATGCACTACCCTGATCACACATTTGTAGTCCCTACCTATGAATTTAATAGAGAAATACTTAATATTTAATAGAGAAAATATATGACGACATCTATTTGAATTTTCATGAATTTCCAATTCAGCATCACCCCTACCTGCAGAACGTCTCTGTGGAGAAAGGCATTGTGAAGTACAGAAGATACAGGTTGGTCTAGTAGCTAGGAATTAGATACTCATTCTTTAGGTGCCTGAAGAGCTGGAAGAAATCTAGATCACAATTGAATAAGTTCCTTTGTATAATAGGAAATAAAAAAAGAAATACTAAGAAGTTCTTTTATTCAGTAGAGGGCGAGACCTCTATAAAGAGATCAGAAAATCCCTGAGCAGGTCAAATTCACACAGCGACTGGGAGAAACAATCTGACCTAAAACTCCCCTCCTAGCAGTACTCACTGAAAAGGACACATCAACTCACATGGAGTAACTCAGGTTTTGCTTTAGATGTATTTGTGTGTGTACCTTCATTTTAAGGTACAACACTGAGAAACAGGGGTTCAGGAGACCTTTCTCAAATAGATTAGAGATTAATGAATCACCACCAATATACAGGCATAGAATTTAATTTCCTTTTAGGAATATGTTCACAATGCCTTTCCAATAAAACAGTGAATGTATTCAAAATGTATGCATGGAACTATCAGATGATTTTGATAATTTGTGTTAGACATGTCAGTTTCTTTAAAAAGTCTTTTAGGTCATATTTTTGTGAAGTTGCTTGTCTAAATGACTTTTTTCTGATTTTTTTCCAACTGTTCAGGTTGTATGTGACCTATATTTTTAAAATTACCTAAAGGATTTGACATTTTTTCTCCCTCTAAATCACAATAGAAGAGCATGCTCTGGAAAGATACATGAAAAGGAGTATACTTCTCGCATTTATTTCTCACTGATGTATCTGATTTATTCTCTGTGTTCTTTGAAAGATATATTAGAGGCCAAAAATCTTTTGTTCCGCAAACTAGAATTTTGCCTTGCATAAATGGTCTGGAAAAGTCAGATATGAAAGTAAACAGAATTACCAGAGCCTAAGATGAACTTATTTCAGTTTTTTATTTTGTTTATATGATTTTCTTTCTGGTTCGCACTGACATCACTTTAGCTACTTGTCTATATAAATGATGACTGCAAGAAGATTGTGTACAGCTTTGAATTTATATATAATACCAAAGACCTGTAATACTTGATGTGAACCAGCATAAAGAATTGCATTTAAAATACTAGTTTACAGATTTGACCTCAATTTTGTCTAGTTTTTGGTTGTTGTTTCTCTCAAAATCAAGTCTTTATGAACCCTGTGAACACATTAGTGATGTACATGCTGGTATTAGCGAGTGAGTCACTAAAAGCTTCTGCTTATGCCTTTTAAACCCAGATTACACAGATGAGAAGACAAAATGGTTAAATCATGAGCCTAGAAATTAAGGAACTGATTTCATTTTTCAATTCTGCCTGGAAAACATAGGAAAGTTAATTAGCTTTATTAATTTATTTTATCAACTTAATTAAATAGTTGACTTCATCTTCCCTTGTTTTTTCCTGTCTGTAAGACAGTGAAAATTCCTTATTTTTCTTGATTACCATAATTTGTCAACATCTTAAGGGTTCAAAGCTATTACAGCAATAGAAAACATGCAACATTCTTTGAATAATGGACTTGTGAAAATCCAAGGTATCTGAGAAAATAGATAATGGCTATTGAGAAGAACTGCTGATTGCTCAGTTTCAGTTATGGTATGCAGGAGAAGATCAACTCCATCTTGAGATTTAAGGTGAGGTTTCTTTAATATTCTCAAAATTCTGGCCTAGGCATAGGTGAGTTGGAAAGATGGTTTGGACAGGAAGGATTTATTACTTTATTTTTACTGTTAAATTATGCCTTCAGGACAGGAAAGCAGAAGTAAGCTCTTATGCATTTTATCTATCTTCTCCTTTGTAAAGTGGAGAAAACCACTTCCACGCTAGGTAATTAGGCAGCATATATAGGAATTTTGAACACTCAGCCGTGATTCTTTTATGCCACTATGCTCTTATGGCACTCTTGGTACAGTTTTGACCTGGAGCAACCAGTGGTCTTGTGGATAATTCACGTGCATGTGCTGGGAATTAGTAAGGGCAGGGACTACTCTTAAAGGATTGATTCACATGTGGTGACTCTGGAAGATAAGAAGGCAAAGAAATAAGCTACTTCATGTCAGATGGCCTTTGTGCTTGAAATGAATGAGAGCCATGTTTAATTTATTAGTTTGGATAGGCTCTGTGGCACCAAAAATGTTCAGAAACAGCAACCATTCAGGCTACTAGAGTGTTGATTTATCCTAAGAATTAAAAAATAAAACAACAAGCTACAATGAAATGTAGTCAGGTAATGAAAAGAATTACAGAGGAATTGAAAACTGAAATGGGGAAAAACAATGTGAATCTGAAATATCCCCCACCTGGTCATGCACTTTGTTTTATATAAAAACTGGACTTTATTTCTATGAATGGTTTAGGCGTGTTCTGCATTCAGCTGCCTTCATATCTGTCTCATCATCAGCATGTCTGCAGAACAATCATCCACCTCCTGCTTAAAAACATCTCCATTCAGGGACAATTCAAGAAAAGGTCATTTACAGAGTGATCATTAGGATGTACCTAAAAAGTGTGGGAGGTGTTGTTGCTATTCTCTCACAATAAGAAAAAAAAAAATTAGCAATAAAGTTTTTTAATAACATAATCTGATTGCTGCTAGTTATAAGTCTACTTATTTATTCTTATTTCATAAGGAGATAATATATATATGTATGTCCTTCTAGAGCGATAAGGTCATGCGGAAATGAAAATACTTCGATAACAATACTGCCTGTTCCTTTCTGAAGATGGTTTATGCAGCTAATTTCAATACTGGGCCACTTTTTTACATAGTCATGCACATATCAAGGCACTTCTCTGTTTTGTCTGTGATAAAGGCTGACAGTTTCAGTTTCTATGTCAGCACTGGACAGCAATTTTTCCTATCAATAGTTCTTCAAATATAGCAATTTCCCCTCAATCCTTTTCAATTTTGTTTTTCTCTCTAACCATTATTTTTTTCCTTTTGTGCAGTGTGTCATCTCTCAATCCTCCTCCTTTATTTCTACACTTTTAGTCAGACACTTGCACATAATGTTTTGACAGTTACTATACCTCAAATCCTCCCAAATTTTGCCAGTTACTAGCATAGTAGAGATATAGCAATTGTTATTACCTTTATAGATAATGGTCAATGTATAAATATTTTGGGATATGCTGAAATGAAGCACAGATATGCTTTAGGTGCAGATTCTTAACATAGCAATTGAAAAAAATGGGGATTTCAAAAGATATATTATTTGCTACAGCTCTGCCTAAATATCATACTGTTATATATATATCTGCCCATGGACAAATAAATTTCCGGGTTTTATACATCTTTAATTACTCTTGGGAATAATAAAAATATTTAAATCAATTTTACTAAAACTGTTTCCTTACTGAAGGAAAAGAAAATTACAAATCTCAAATGTCCTTTGCCCACTACTAAGTCTAAATAGTTAAGCTTTACTGAAATATAGACCATGATGAGGCCTTCTTTCTGCATCTGCCTGCCTTTCAGTTTCTCTGGAAACAAATTACAGTTCTGCTGGATTTTATGTGAATATATACTGCACTTGTATCTCCATAGACTCAACCACTTCTGACAGTTTAGGCTTCTCTGTTATTGCATGTCTTTTTCAATCTATGGATAAAATTCAAGTATTCATTTGACTGGTGTTCTTTTTATATTTTCAGGTTCCCAGGAGTGACCCCATGGTTCTTTTTGAGATAACTACAACTGAGAATTTGATTTTTTAATCTGAAATAATATATATCATCTCTGCTTCCCAAATCTCCCTGTTCCTGTTAGGATGTATTAACTTTCAAAGACTCAGCCAAGAAATACATTGAGGGAAACATGTTCTTTACTACAGAAACTTGCCTTTTATGACACATAAACAACATAGAATGAATAAGAAATACAGCAAGACCTTCTTCTATAGCCTGTTGATGTCAACAAAAAGAATTCTGTGGCCTTTGCACAACTGCTAAGTGACCAGAAAACTTGTATTCAAAATGTGAGATACACCTATGAAAGTTACAGTTTGACAAGACCATGAACGAAAAATGCCACACACATGGATGGCAATGAAAAATGTTGCAGGTATATGATATATGAGGAAGGGATTTCTAATGAAAAAAGGTTATGCAGAAAACTCAAAGACAAGAAATGAAATTATCCCACCACAAATCACACAGGAGGGGTTAGGCACAAAATTTTGGGCAGCGAGAAGAGACAAGAGGAGTGATGCAGTACACAGATTAGTTCTTTTAAGGCATTAGATCTTGACTTAAATTTAGTGTACTTTTTATCTAAGTATCAAATGACCCTTTACATTTTTTCTGCCTTCAAACAGCACATTGACAGATCTGTTATTTGACTAATTTAATTTCATATGAAGTGACTTACAAAATCAGAAATCAGAACTGGAAATCACTCATACAGATCCTCATGCTCAACATGCTGACAAAACTTTTTTTTAGCTTCTAAGGGAATTGTGGTTACATCAGGTCTGCCAGCAAAAACTTACTAAACAAGGCTGTTTGAACATCATAATTGTCCTCACGAGTCTGGGGAAATGATATTCATTGAACCTTCTTAAATAAACTCTTGGCAATTCAAGCACTCTTCACATTATATTTATACCTGAGCATTACATTCTGAGAAAAACACCATATTAGCATATTAATTTAGTTTGTGTCATACTTACTAACTTTACTTGCAATTATAGAGAAATTGTATTGTGCTGTGCTTTCTCTGTCCAGTAATTCATTAGTAGCAATGGTTCCTTCAGTAGCGTCTATTGTAAAGTAGCTGTCCACATCATTCTTCCAATCCATGAAGTATCTGTATGTGAAAAATATTAAAGAAAGTAGATGCAAATGTGCAAAGATTACTCATTTATCATAGCAGCAGTGTAGCTGCCTGAAGTTATATTTTTCTCTTTGCAGTTATTACCATCCTTGCAGGAAGAAGACAATAAAGAATGATTTGTTTATTTCTTTTTTTGCCAAGTTGGAATGCTCAAGGGGAAATGAGATATAATAAAAGGTTTAGTCCTCCTGGTGTTCAGATTATTTGAAAACCTTGAAGTCTCAAGAAGTTGATGTACATGTTCTGTGACCCTGATGACTTATACCAGCCACTTTGGAAGCACTATACAGGCTTAGAGGGAAAAAAGAGAAAAGGTATGTGAAATAAGGCTTGAGGTATGGATGGTGATGAGGAGTGTGCCAGATCTGGTCTCTTTACATCCATTTGTAGCTGCAGTGGGTTGCACCTCACAAAGAGGTGTCCGAAAGGATTTTGGCAAGATAACAACAAGGGAGATGGAGAAGAGTATGCTTATTGCCACACATATATAGGATCAATAAACAGAACTTTGCCTTTGTGAAGAATATGTACCTTTCGCTGGACCTGTGAGGAACAGTAAAATACCATTGTTTTATGTTGTTTTGTTTTGTTTTGTTTTGATTTCCTGAACCTTTAGTTGTCAAGAAGTAGGAACATAGAACAATTTGAAAACTAGAAATGTCTATTTGTTTCTTTTTTTTTCTCTAGCGAGGAATAGAAAGCACAGATGTACCTGTAAATATAGCTGCTTAAAAGCAATGTGATAACTATCCAAACCCATTTCCCTTAAATGCTAATTAATTTGAAAGTCTATTTTCACGTTTGATGCTACTATTTGTAGTCATAACAGATTAATATTTTTTCTGATTCAATTGCCGCCAGCTACTAATTTCCTTTTCATTGTTAGTCTCTTCATACCTTGATAGTGTTTCTCAAAAACTAGGTGGGATGAAATTGAGAAAGCCATTTGTGAGCAGTAGGCAATAAGAACAAAATACCATTCAACAACAAGTATATTCAGGAGATTATAAAGCCTAGAGAGCCACTCCTATGACACCTCATTTTATTCAAACCAATGAGAATAAGAATAAAGATTGCTTTTTCAATCTCTAATTAGAGTTATTTATGTATTTAATTTAGAGGGAATGGAATGATAAGCACTGTCTTTGTTTACTTCTGTAGGAGGAAGCAATGGTAGAAAGGAGTATATGTCATATTCACAAATAAAATATTTCTACTTGGTACTAAGAATGCCAATAGCTCTGGAAGACCTGAAGAGTAAAGAAAAGGAACAAATAAGATGATGTGCTCGTTTGGGGACATTTTGTTCAATCAAAATCACAAAAAAATCCTATCTGTAGATGAAAAAGTTATTTCATCAATTGACAGGCATCATTACCAGTTTACAGCTTTAATTGAAGTCTCAGAAATTATTTGCTAAAGGCACATGTATCCTTTTACATAGTTGAACAGGCACATTTTCTTGAATACAATATTATTATCTAGCCATATTTGTAATTTCAATCTCTTTGTTCCAAATTTGCTTGACTTTAAAATTATGAAAAATATATAAACCATTTATTAGAAATATCATTCCCCTAAGATACTCTCTCAGGAGCAGCAAAATTACTCTGTTAGGCTTTGCATGTTTAATTAATTATAATTTCTTCCAAAATTAAATACACAGCAACACACAAATAAATGAGTTCAAAGCATGAGAAAGTAACTTGGCTTTTATTTCCCCTTAGGAAGATTAACTTTGCCTGAGTACCCTGCACATCTCAGTATGAGCCAGGGAAAAAGTACAGGCCTTAATTCAAAGCACTGTGTAGAGGATGGCCTCCTTCACCAGGAGGCTTTGAAAGTACAGAAAACATATTAAATATGAACACTGTTGTGTTTGAAGTTCAAACACGAATATTTGTAGGACCAGAATCTGATAGTCTGTCTGGAAGCCTTCACACAGGTGATTAGCTTCATGCACAGGCTCAGTATGCCTATTCTGAAACATAAGCATCAACAGGATTAAAGTCCACAGTAAACACTGCAAGACCAGCACTACTCTTGCTGGTACTAATGGCAGAATTCCTTGTGGCTTCCATGAAAATGGGAATTGAATAAATTGACAAAAGCAGAACTGTAGCAGTTCTTCCAATTTCATTGTGTTCACCTTCATTGTGTTAACAGTGTGAAAACTATTATGTCATCACCATTAGCACTGTTAGTACTTTTCTTAATTTATTTTAATTTTACCTAATCTTTAGAGATATCCCTTCCTTCTCTATCCATGTGCTGCACATAATCTTAAATTAGGCATGTTGTTTCAGCTCCTCTCATTTTAAGAATCTACATATTCAATTAGAGTATAGAAGGGAGAGGTATAGGCAGAATTATTTGAGATGTATTGTCTAAACCAGATCAATTTATAGGAAAAGCTGCAAACAAACATCCATTCTTCCTCCTTTCATTGGCTCTCCATGTATAGTACCCAAGAAAACATACCTAGCAGAAAATCCTCTTACAGACAGAACTTCTGGACACAGAACTGCTCCCAGGTACATCTGTAAGTCTATAAAGCTTAAGAAAATAGTGAATGAGACCCCATCTATCTGTCTTGAAATGAAATTTTTTTGGTACTCCCCAAGGGGAGGTCACTTTTGGCAAAAGCCCTAAGAAAATATTGTTTCCTTTTATAGGCAGACATCACTCTTTCACACACCAATGCTCAGTGTGCAATTTTTTTATAAATAGGAGACCAACAGCTAATCTTTTTCTAAGGCCACCTGCATAGTCTGAGCTCTGTCCTTAACATGGAAGAAATTATTTGAAGAAGAGAAGAAATGGGAAAAATGTCTCCAACCAGAAAAAATCAGTAAATTTCCCAAGACAAACCCAAATATCTGGGACATAAAGCCTGACATTTCTTGTGAGATTGGGATACACAGAGGAGCACTCTTGAAATACTGGTATTAGGACAGCTGTCTAGATCTTCCAGTCATGGTCTAGCAGTTTGAAGCAACTGAGGGTGGTTTATTTGACTGCTCAGAGTGCCTGCAAGACAGACCATGGATAAGTGCACTAATCCTAGGAGGCATTTCCTTCCTTGAAAAGTTAGGGAGAACTTACTTGTTGAGATAGGACAAAGCAGGATTATTTTTCAGAAGCTCCTGAACAGGCCTGCCTGGCAGCTCAGTACTAGACATTGATATTGTCCATATTCACTGTCAGGGAATACATTTTGACTTATATGTCTCCCTGAATATTCTTTCCAGCAGAGAAGTGTATTCCAGGTTATATTTTTGAAGGCAGGAAATGTGTGAAAGGATATATCTTTGCTAACACTGTCTGGGTTTTCTCAAGAATAGCTTCATTTGGATATAATGTAGGATAGAAGAAACTGAATGGAAATATTCAGTTTGTAAAATTATAAGATTCAAGCTTGTAAGACTCATCCATAATCCACACTGACTTCTTAGGAGCTCAAAGAACTATGGACACTCACTCTGGCTGGACAGCAAGGCTGTGTGTCCCGCAGGAGCTCTCCCAGAGCAGTGCCATGGAAGAGAGCTCATCTCCATGCAAAGAGAGCAGGACAGCAGCAGAGGCTGAGCTGGCTCCTGCTGCAGCACAGGAGGTGGCAGTGCTTGATGGAGTGCTATTGCACACGTGAGCGACAGCAGGTCGTCCTTGTCAGAGTAACAGGAGCTGAGCCATGGAGCAGACAACTGCAGTGGCTTCAGACTGTTGTGCCATGAATAAAAGAGTTGGACAGCTGTCCTGTGCTGCTGGAGAAACCCGTGTGACAGCGCGCTCGGAAGGGACGGGAGGTGGCAGGGTGCTAAGGAGGCTGTGAAGCTTAGGACTTGGGATGTAATTTTTGGCCTTAAAAATTACAGGGAGGGGAATATTTCTCCTGCCTATCATGGGAAATGCTTGTTCTTGATGTTATGATCATGTAATTTAAGCCAGGAAATGAGCAAGGTAAGACACTTAAAAGTGTGTATGTTATAGAGGAAAACTGCTTTAAAACTACATAGGAGAATTAAGGCTAAATACTAAAGAGATAAAACTCAAGGATTGACTTTAACGAATGCTAAAACACAGACAATTGATAAGGTGCAAGACAAAAAAGGTAATGGCAATATAAGATCAGCACAACCAAAATTAGGCATTTGAGGTTTAATGGGTTCTGATCATTGAGCCTTTGTGCACAAGAGACATTTCCTCAAAAAATCCTATTGATTTTTTTTATTTTGGTTGAGAGGGAAAAATAACCAGGTGATAGAGGAGCTTTATAAAAATACTTTCATTTGTTTCAACTCACATTTTGCTGATGTAAAGCATATCGCTTACTCTAGTACCTAGTGACTTAGAACAGTGCAATTTTTTAAAGAGAAATATTGCAAAGAAAAATAAATAATGAAATAACAATTATCTGTAATGTGATAGATCACTATTTGAGTATATTACCTTAAATTGTTTAATCTGCATTCACTTTAAGTTTTATTTAAATATTAAACTGCAACTAAATGAAATTCAGGGTCCATGACAACTTGGGATATATAAATACCACCCATCATATCAGAAATAATAAGCAGTAGCCCAAAAAACATTGGGTATATAAATGACAGCTAAGAGAATTCAGTTGGGTATTGTGATCAGTTAGGATTTTTTTGTAATTTCAATACATATATAATTAAATAGATGAAAGAAGCATTAAAGCAGGAATGGAAAAAGGGGTAAGGGACTGGCAGAATACGAATGAGATTCTAGGTGTGATGAGACTATCTGAAAGCCCAAAGAAATTTTCATTAGTAGAATAATCATGTGCTGTGGGTTAAAATTGTTAGACCTCTGCATATAACTGGATGTTGAAAATATGACACTTCTACAACACAATTTTGTCCTGGGCATTATGTCAATAGATAAAGATAAAAATAATAGAGGAAGCTTACAGAAAAGCAAGAAAAACTGTCTTGGGTCTAGGAATTTCCAAGTTATAAGTAAAGATTAAAAAAAACTAACATATGCTTTGCTTGGATAAGAGATGAAAAAAGAGAGACAGGATAACAGCCTACAGATAACTGAAGAGCTTCAATAGCAAAACGGGGAGTGTAGAATTTTTTCAACACAGAGAAGTGAAGGGATAAAACTCAGAAGGGAAAATTTATGTGCTGTAGCAAAATCTTTCTGTCAGTGATGTACATTATGCTGCACACAGAGGAATGACAGAAGTGCTGTCACTTGGTACTGAAAAAAAGAAAGCTAGGTAATGTAACAGAGACTGAACAGCAACAGAAATTTCTAGAAAGGTGGAATGATAATCCTTATAGTCTCTGTAATCATAAGCTCTGATAAATAGAAAACAGTATAGCCATACCAATCATATCCATCATAAAGTGCAGTTACAAATATTTTAAAACATAACAATGGTTTTCGGGTCTTTTTAAGATTGCCGTTATTAAAACACAGGAAAACAGAAAAATCACTTCTCCAATGAGAAACAAGAAATTCAGACTTCAAGTCAAGCCTGAAAGAAATTAAAAAGTTAGAGGCTGAAATGTGTTGAAGCATACAAGCTACGTGTCTTCCAAAATCTCATCCTGCCACTAAAAGTTCCTTCCTGCAACTCTAAATCCATTCACTGAGTTATTGTTGTGTAATACTCAAACAAACCTTATCACCCTATTTACATATGAGAAACTCTTAGTCAGAACCTTATTGCACTTCTCAAAGGTAAGTGCTAAACTCTTCTGCTGATAACTGGGAGTATCTTCCATTCCAGTTAACACAGAGGAGTGATTTCCACGATTTTGCTAAAGTCAAGAATTTTTGAAATGAGTCCCCAGTGTAAAAATATTGAATCAAATAATCCAGCATAAGCTTTTCCAGTTGCTTAGCAGATCTTTATATGGCCAAAAAAAAAAGGTACAAAATACCTGGGTATCTACTCTCAGAGTCTCAGCCACCTATGGAACAAAGGAGGAGTCAGATGTTCTGTGTGAGCTGCTGCACCACAAGGGCACAGGACTCATCAGCTGCAAGAATTCGTCAGCACAGTCTGCCAGGCATTTGTCTGCTTTGGCAAGTTGCTCAAATATTTCTCAACAAGGACAGATTTCTGCTTGTCTCTGTAGCCCATGCATGCCTAAAGAAGTCATTGAGTTCAAACAGATATAAATAAGTTTAACAAAAATCATATAAATAACACAGTCATCTGAGTATTTACAACTGAATAAGACTTAAATTTTCAGTCTTTCTCAGGGTACAGCACTTGAAGCAGTATTATATTAATAATATATTAATATAGTAATAATATATTATTAATAATATTATTAATATATTAATATATTAACATATTAATATATTAATATATTATTATATACTCCTTCTAACTTAAAGATTACCCTTGACTCTGTTTCTTGTGGTTTTCTATTAACTTGAAAATGCTGTTTCACACAGTATTATAGGAGCAGAAATGCTAAAGAATATTTTTCTCCTCTGTTCAGCATGGTAATATGAAATAAAGCGTCATGTACTACTTGCTCAACAATAGCAGGCAGGTTTTGCATATAATTCGTGTTGTCTTGTGCTAATGCAATTGCAATAATTTTTAAATGTCCTTTATGCCATATAACCCAGCAGCTATTGTGAGGTCCATACACATTATTATATATGTGAAATATTAGATATTTTAAAAAATAAAAGTACCTTCTCCTGTGCAGAACTCCCAGTTTTAATACCCTGGGTTTAATAGTGTGATATTCTTCTTGAAGGAAGTAAAAGCAATCAACCTTACCTATTTTCACATAAACCCACCATCTGATATATTCATACCAAGAGCTATTAGAAAAATCTAACACTAATAACAGCAAAATAACATTTGAAGTTTTGTTGTAAAATTTGCCTGTCGTTAACCAAAAAAAGGATGTTTTTACATAGCAGATGCTAGATCCACAAGGTTGTGGGGCATTTTTTTTGTTTATATGTTTTAAATAATTTATTAAGACATCTCCCTTAATGGCAGCAGAAATTTTCTGTACCTTTGCTGAATATCTTCAGAACGCTGCTGAGGTGTTAGAGGTCAAAGCAAAGGAAAGGAAACTTGGACTGCTCTGCTGTCAGGTCATATCCCTTCAGTAATCTCATGGATACCAAGTAGATCCCAGAAGAACCCTACCCATAGCAATACATAATTGTCTCAAGAACATTGTTTTTGTTTTTTTGTTTTTGTTTTTTTTTTTTCGGGGAATACTAGAAATGGAGGATAAACAATAACAAACAAACAAACAAAAAACCCTCAATGGAGAAAATCCTGTTCTATCTGAAGTGTGAAAAGGAGTCAGCACTGCCATTCACTACTAACTATTGCCATAAAATCTTAACGTGACATCTCTCTAAAGTGCCCAGGCAGACACAGTCACTAAAGGGCTTCTGCTTCTGTTTCAGCAGCATAATCTCCTATCCTGACCTCTCCTCCTGCTTTGAATCAGCATTATCCTGTAGCTCTCTCAAATGTAATTTCCTTTTCAAATGAAAAAGGAGAGTTTGTAAAAATGTTTGGTTTCAGCTGCTTTGTGACCTAACCAGCATCACCAATGGGTCATTGCTCAGTTGTACTTGCAGAACTGATCTCAAAAACCACCTCAAGTGTGATGCTAAGTTGGCATAATAAAATGCAACCAAAAATGAACAGCCAATGTAGTTGGTCTAACTTCCTCTAAGTGCCTTTACTGTCATATCATAACACACAACCAACGAGGGGATCATACGTTGAAAGTTTTTAGAGACATTGCTTTGTTCTAAGGTATCAAAAATTAGAGATGTCATAGAAGTGGTAGAATTATCTTTATACTGCACCACACTTGATACACCTAAAAAAATACTCTCCCAAGTTTACCGACATACTAAGATATTTCTGACAGTTTAACTATGATTTTTGTTTCAGCATTTCACACAAAAAGCCATATTCCTACATTATTTTGCAGAGATTTTCAAACACACAAAACACTGAGGTAAAGTTTTTGTGATAGTCCAGGCTGAATGCTTTTGAAGATCCTGATGAGGTAATGTATTTAGTCTTTTAGGAAGGATAGTTTTACATTGGTTAAAATATTTTGGCTTAAAAAGCAGAGAATTCTGGGATTATTTTGGCAGAAGCCCAAAAAAGTTACTGTCTCTGTACCCTCTCTTCCAAAGGAGTTCAGCATTGTAATTTCTCGGCCTGTTATCCTGTGGGCTGTACTTCAGCCTTCCCACAATGAGTGTGGTCTATACTGCCCATCAGTGGTGATGCTTAAGACAAGGACAAAGGGATTGCTACACTTTGGGAGAAAGTATGAATGCTCCTTGTCATTGTTCCATGCCTATCATTTTAATGTCTTTCATGTAACACAAGAAAAAAAATAGTTTGAGTCTTTGGCATACTACTTGAGGGGTTCACAGTCCTTCATATGTGGCTCCCTACTTTAGCGATTTTAATCAGGAGGTTGAAGGTTTAGTGATATTAGCAGTCAGTACTTATTTGGTCTGGAATGAGTAGTGTATCAGTGCAAATAAATTATACTTTGCTTCCTGGAGAAGATCAACCATTATGCCAAATTAATTGACAGGACAGCAGTGGCTGCAGACAGCCAAACTAATGATGGGTCAGAGTCAAGCGAGGGAAGCTGTTAAACTTTTCATAAGCCTTATAAATCTTACATAGGAATTTTAGTAAAACATGCTAGATAATATAGGAATTAAAATGTGCTGCAGCTCAGCTATCAGCCCTTCCAAATTGCCAATTCTGCCTGTCTACAAGTTCCTGTGATTTTTCTTCCCTCTGCCTTTAAAGGTTTTGTTAATTTGCTTATCTGACCGTCCAGTCAGCTCCACTGTCTGCTCTATATTTCTCATTACTAGCTGACTATCTTATCAAAGGCTGTTGTCATTTGGAAAATGCATTGTTTTTATTCAGTCTCAACATCATTTTTCCTGCTTCATTGAGCAGGCAGAACTGCAAGACAGCCAGGCAGTGGGAAACTTTGTGCTGCAGTTTAATTAAGTCTCAGGTTTTGGACTGTGAGTAGCAGTAGAAGGCATGTTGGATTTAACACCCTCACTCCCAGCTTAGCAGTCAATCCTGCCATGGTGGGAAAGCACAGTAGAGCACTTTCTACACCAGCACCATACATTATAGGCTATGAACACCATTTCACTCTGATTTTGAAAGGTGTACATTTACCCTTTGCCCTGCTGCCCATGGTCTGTTATTTCCCCTTTCATCCAGCCCATAGTAGGGAGAAACCACCACCTGCATTCTCCAAGGCATCCAGGCACTAGAGGGCACATCTCACGCTTGGTGAAGAAGAGAAAGGATCTTGTTTTGATGGTTTTAGGTGGGGAAAGAGCATGCTGGGAGCAGTGCCTGGAGTGTATGAGTGTCTCTACTAATGGGAAGAGTGAGTACAGAAAGATGGAGCAAGTAAACCTGAATGGATGCCTCAACTCTAAAGAAAGCTGGGATGGGGAAAGCAAATGATACGACTTCTTCATATAGTCAGCCTCAGAAGAAGTTTAAAATTTATTTTGCAGTTGGGTGCATCTGACATAAACCCCAAAAGATAAGACAAAGGTGCTTCCTAGGCCGCTGTTCCCATGCCTGGCCTGGAATGCTTTGTCTCCTGATAAAGTTCTAAGGCTTTAAATATC
Organism: Sturnus vulgaris; assembly: GCF_052056855.1. Taxonomy (NCBI): domain Eukaryota; kingdom Metazoa; phylum Chordata; class Aves; order Passeriformes; family Sturnidae; genus Sturnus; species Sturnus vulgaris. The sequence goes on along the minus strand of NC_142243.1, from coordinate 80,539,253 downwards.
ATAAATACTATAAATGAGAGCTAGCTTACTGGCATATATCCAATAGAAATAATCTTTGATTGTTTTCTTTTGCATCATGTAAATATGTAAATATTAGGTCTGTTCTATATCTTTTAGAACAAAAATCTGAACAAATATATATTTTATCCATTTAAAAAGCTGAAGCAAAATGCTGATGCTGAGACAATCAAAGGAAAAGCAAATAAAATAACTATGCTGACTCTAGAGAAAACTGCAGCACACATTAAAAGATTTATTGCTTGCTTAGATCATCATTTGGGACTCACTTGGATTGTCAGCTGGATTTACAAGGGGAAACAGTGAATTCAAGAATTGGAGGCTTCTTTGTGCTGCTTTGAAGCTGGTTTGGTGAAGTGCTTATAAAATAAGAGATTATGCAGAACAGCTCCGATGCTGCAGAGCTGCTGCATTTTCCTCTTTCATTTCTCCTCCCCAAGCCTATGATGTATCAAGGAATGCAGAATCTGCAGAGGTCAGTATAAGTATGAAGTCACCTTTTCAAAGGTTTTATGAATTTCATGAGGGCACCAGGCAAAAGTTGCTAGATAAGCATCTTCTTGCTCCCATTTACATGCTAATGGTCTGGCCTAAGCAACCTCAGGTCCCATCACTAATTTCTAAAATTGGTTCCTCTCTCCTCCTATCTGAGCTGAATTTCTGTGTTGTGTTTCCTTTACACTATTTTCAGATTTATTTTCTAAAGTAATCTGTTGTTATAGGTCTGTATATTTACGATTTCAATGAATGTTGACAGCAGTCTTTTTAGCTATCATAGATGATTCCCTGCCTTTATTTTCCACAGATTCTGTTCCAGCTTATTAAAGACAGATGCCACAGAATTAGAAAAGGGTGGAGATTGGCAGAGACCTCTAGACGTCATCTGGTTCAAATCCTCTGTTTAAGCAGGGACACCTAGAGCCACTCATCCAGGACCAACTTCAAATGTTTTTTTTTAATATCTCCACAGAGATATAGTCCCCCACCTCACTGGGCAATCTGTGCCAGTGCTTGGTCAACCTCACAGCAAGAAGTGTTTCCTGCTCCTGATATTCAGAGGAAACCTGTGTTTCAGTTTGTGCCCACTGCCTCTTGTCCTGCCCCTGGACAAGACTGAGAGGAAGCTGTCTCCATCCTCTTTTCACCCTCCCTTCAGGTGCTCCTATGTGCACTGAGTGTATTTATAACTCTTAAGACCCTGTTGAGGCTTCTCTTCCCTGGACTGAGCATTCCCAACTCTCTCAGGCTTTCCTCATAGAAAGAATACTCCAGTTCCTTAATCATCTCCAAGGCCCTTTGCTGGACTACCTCAGGAATGTTCATGTCTTTCCTGTACTGAGAAGCCCAGAATTAGGACACAGTAACAGTAGAAATATCTGAGATCTGTTGGCATCTGGAATCAGAATATGACTGAAACTTCCAAACACAGATATCTCAAAAAGTGTAAAACTCTCAAAAACCCAGTTGTTTAAACTTTATTTAAAAGCCTGAAAACAAAAAACGAACAAAGTGTAGAATACATAAGAAACTTTGTATGCAATAACTATTTAATCATGATAATAAACTTGAGTATTTTAGCACAGAAAAGAATGGTTGCAATCAGACCTAAAGGACAAATTCAGAAGGAAAGGACTTGGAATCTGACTAGGTTGCAATGGTAGTTATCTTTGTGGAAAGGAATGAAAGCCCTTAATTGAAAAATATTGGGAAGCTTATTTATTATTCTATACTAGTGAGATAGCTTCAGGGTCGACTTGGTGTACCAAAGTGCAGATTACCAACTAACACACTTCCCTGCAGCACATAGGTTTTTCTTAGACATAGTTTTAAGTCCTGAGCCCTCTTAATTCTCTGTCAAGCCCTGAGAGGTTCACCAATTGAGGTGATGTGATAACAGCTGTAGCCATTAAAGCTCTGTTTTAATCTCACAATTTCTTTCTAGAATCCTTGAGAAAACCATTCCTGAAGAAATTTGGAATAACAGTTCTTGATGTAAAATCAGGAAGACTATTATTTGAGGTAGAATTACAGTTTGTGCCTCAGGGATGAGAGCTGGCTTTGTAAAAATCACATCACCAGGTGGTACATGTGCAGTGAAATAAACCAGAAACTATTATGAACTATTATGATCACATTGTTCCTTTCCCCTCACTTTGGCTACTTTGCTGTTCTCAATTAATTTAAAAGCTTTCCTTGCCAGGTTGTTCTTTGCCTGAATGCATACTTCTTGATTTTCAGCATCCATTTCCTTCACAAACAGGCCATTCACTGAGAGCTGTAGTCCATAAACTTCTTGGGACTACACATCTATTTCAGTTCAATCTCTTGACTGACATTTTATAGCATAATATGACTGCATATGCCAATGGAAGATCACTTGCTGTTTTTCACAAGCTTCAGTAAGTTGATGAATTACTGACTGTAAATAAAGGTTACTCGCCTCTCTCAGTTTTAGACTTTGTTTTCAGTTGCTTTTAACTTGCTGGACTTAGGAAATAATATTTTACACTTCAAGTGCATCCAGGAGTTGATCTAGGAAAATTCATATGTGTCAAATTAATCTCACCAGTCTTTTATTTGGGAAGGCCTGATTTTTCACTTGCACAGTCTTTCTGACTTGTGCCAGAAAGTACTTACCTTTGCTCCATGTTCCTGCCAGCCTCGAGAAAACCCACACAGATCAAAATGTCAGTCTGCATGTGTCCCAAAATTGCAAGGAAGGACTTTTAACGCACGACTCCATCTGCTTCCAGTGACCCTGCTGCAGCATCACAGAGGGCTAATGAGTGACTACATTTACCTTCCCCACTGATCATGTGTGATTTCTTCAGCCTTAAGTATATAGATTTACGATTAAGGTCAAGTCAAATTCACACCTTTTTTGTAGTTTCTTCTTGTAGTAGCTCCAAGCTGATCACCAAATCAAGGTACCACAGACCCTGAACTGATACAACTGAGCCACTTACCAGCTGAGCTGTGATAACTGTCTGCATGCATCTAATCCATTGCAAGTGTAAAATAAAATGTAGTAATTTAAACTACCATGAAGGGGATTGCCACAACAATTTATTATTCACACCTTGTTTTATGGAAAAAGCAATGTAGAAACTGCTGCTAGAAAAAAAACTCCTTTTGATGGACAATTTATACACAGAAGAGAAAGATTTTTCTGCCTTCTGTTTGAAGGGAAGTCACTTTTCTGTTCAGTTTCTTAAAACCACCCAGTTGCTGAGGAGGAAGACAGGTCAGTCAAACCTAGAGAACGAGGGAGCAGTATATGGGACCATAGGGGAAAAACTTACAGGAAAAGGGTGGTGGAGTAGAGGATGTGATTGCTTGTGGTCATGAAGATGAAGTTTAGGAACTAGAAAACAGAGAACAGAGGAAGAGTCAGAAAGTGGGGAGAAGTGGGAGATGGAAGCAAGAGTCCATTGCCCTGTATCATGTCCAGCATTGCTGAAAGGTATGTAGATGGGGATCTTCTTGAGTATATGGTAGCTTGGTGCTCACTGAGCCAAATGAGAATGGAAAGGAGAGGATGGTGAGGAAAGAGCAGATGTGTCTGCCAAATATGCACCCTGGGATTCAGAGAAAATGTTGGAGGGAAGCCCAGTTTCCATAGTTTTCAAAAGAAGAGAAAGTAGCTAGAACAAAGTGAAACAAAAACATCAAGACACTGAGATAAAAAAAAGTGTCTGTCCTCGGCAGAAGAAAACAAGAGGGTAGAGCAGGAGACCGATGAAGCTAATGGGAGATGGTTCAGCAGAAAAATACAGAAACCAGCTATGGGAGAAAGAAAGACTGTGGAATAGGAGACTACCATTAGACAGAACATAAGAGATATAAGAAAACAGTGGCCTGGTAGGAGGGCAGAAAATGATGCCAAGGCATCTGCAGTAGAAACTGAGAAGTAGTTCTGTAAGAATTTGAATTAGATGATTTGAATAAATTAGAACTTATAGAATAGAATCCTCTTATGGAATAGAGGTTTTAAAAATGATAGATATTTCATAAAATGCAAAGGATGGAGTATAGGTAAAATTGCAACAGAAATCAACGGGAAGCAACAGGGTTAGAAGTGTGCAAAACCACCGGAGCAGCTGAAAAGGAACCAAAATTAATAAGTCTCAACATCTCTTATTTGTACAAAACTGACTTGTGTCTCTTCAGCATACCATACAGAGAAAAATAGCTGTCACCTAATCTGTTATTAAATGAAGATGCTTGAGTTGCTAGAACAAGATGACCCAGATTTTCTATATATGTATGCAACTCTAATATACATTTTAGTGTCATAGGATGGGACTTTTCTTTTTGAAGAATAACTAAATTCAAAAAATATAGACACAAAAAGTTGGAAGAATTATGGGACTGAAAAGTCAAACTCTTACATACTTTATCTTGTTGCTGCTTGTACATTAAGATATGGTGTTCTATGATTTAGGAAGAAATTTTTATTTTCTTAATCTTAACATGACAAAGTATTTTTCTGGGAAAACAGAACCTATTCTTAAAAGTGTATGGATCACTGTAAAGTAGTTCAGAAAGAAAAATAAGGCTTTTCCTTTGGAACCATATGCAGGGAATACAGTCTTATCCCCAAGATACTGAGAACAGGACTGACCTATGGATAGTACACATGGCGTTTTATTTTAAAATCAGTTTCATGACTCTGAACTTGGTCAAGAAAATGCAAGTGTAAAATAAGCTTTCCTGCTTTTGAGTGGCTCCTTTGGTTCATAAGGCAAAACTCCTGAGTCAAGCAAAGACTTGAAAGACAGTATTTTGGCACAGAATAAGAAACTAATTTTTAATTAAAGTCATCTGAGATTCACATCAGGGACAATAATCCTTTTATACTTTATGCCAGAAGATCATCTCCATAGAAATCTGACAACTTCAGACATGTCAGTGCAAAGTTGTTGAACTTCTCACACACTGTTAGACAGAGCTCACTAGGAGGTACTGCCGATAACTGTCTTGCCCTCCATTTCTGCTTCCTTTTTTTTTAAACAGCTTTGTCTATGACATTCATGCTGTATGGACACATAAAACAGTGATTTTTAGGAAGTCCTAAAACCCCTTGTTCCAGAAGTACAAGGATCTTTACCAAAAACTTGCATAGTTACAAATTACAGACATTATAACACATTACAGCGCAACAGCTTTTTTTTTTTTCCCTCCCAGTCATCTTCAAACTGTAATAAACTAGAGGAGTCTGATAAGAAAATGAGATTAGAACTGTTTTTGCAAGTGCTTTGGGATTTTTAATGGCCAAAAAGTACATAGGACTTCACCTTAACGTGTATGCTGAGCATTTCTTGAAGCACTATGAATAAAATGGGAATAGACAAAATTGATCACCTGAGACACATAAACTCAAGATTTAACACAGTTTGATAATTAGGTGCACTGGGGTAATGTTCCAAAACAGCTGCAAAGCCAGTCACCCTTGCAGGTGTTGAATACCTACGGCTCTTTTTCTCCTTGTGCTTAATTTCCTGTTCAATACTGAATGTATGCTCTGTGCCCTTTCACTCCAGAATCTCTAGCAAATACCCTCCTACAAAACAAACTTTTTTAGGCTTCTGACTTGTCTAAAAATTTGATACCAGTAACAGAAGAAAAGAGAAAAATAATATAACTCTAGCCATTTTCAATGTCCTCCAGCAAAATATTTTTCTTTAACAGCTGAATCCGGTTTTCATCCTTAGTCATTATCTTCCCCTTCCTGATGTACCTAACATACCAGACGTAAAATTTTTGTCTGATAACATTAATTTAATTGCTGGAAGAAATACTGTTTCTTTTCATGTGAGCTGTTCTAGCTTGTCTTGCCTTGCTCTCTGGAGTTTTGACTTCTGTTGCATACAGTGCAGATTTTATCCCAGTTTTTATTGTATTTGTATAGGCTGTGTCTTCAAAGAGTATGACTTGCTTTTCCCCATTTGTTTTGGGGGCATATTTACTCAGAAGTTGCTTGGACTCCTTTGCAATATGATGAAATTGATGAAGTCATTCTTTAGCTCTATGAGATAATCTAGATTTTAAACAGCTAACAGGGCATGATTGGTTAAGATACAATAAGAATTTGTAAACACATTTAATGCTTTCAAACTAATTTACACTTTTCTAACTTATGGTCTTGCTTTGTTTGTTTGTTTGTTTGTTTGTTTTAGAGGATATAAAACTTATGGAATATTGAATACTTATACATTGGTGTATTGGGTCTGGCTGAGATGGAATTCATTTTCCAATAACAAGCTTCACAGTGCAGTGCTGTGCATTGGTAAATAGAAAGATGTTGATAACACATCAGCGTTTTGGCTACTGTTGAACAGCTCTGGTACAGCATCAACTCCGTGTCTCCAACATTTCCCAAGATCCTGAGGGGGAACACAACTATTCCAATTAAATTAACAGAAAGGATAAATCATGCCATATATCAACCCAGACAGAAAAGCTAAGGAAAGGAGGAGGAAGGGGGGGTGGCATTTGCCATTGACAGGGTTTGTCTTCCAGAAAAACCACTATGTGTGTTGAAGCCCTGCTTCCTGGGAAGTGGCTGAACATCCCTTGCTGATGGGAAGTAGAGAATAAACTTTTTTTTGTTTGTTTTCTCTTTTCTTATGCATGTACAAAGTTTCATTTTTTCCTTTAGTAAACTGCCTTATCAAGCATTTTCTGCCATATTTTCTCTCCCCCATCCAGCTGGGGAGTGATAGAGTGGCTTGGTGGGCATGTGGCATGTCTCCAAGGTCAACCCACCACAGTCCTTTTTAGTACCCAGGGAGTGAAACAAAGGCAGTTCTATCTATCTATCTATCTATCTATCTATCTATCTATCTATCTATCTATCTATCTATCTTTCTTTCTTTCTATCTATCTACCTATCTATCTGTCTGTCTATCTTGCATGCTATAGTAATAGCAGTTATCGAGTAGCAAGCTCCTTTGTGGGACATGAGGTTTGTCAGCTGCACTCCTTATCTCTTTGTTTTGCTGAGTTTGCAGGGAGCATGTTAGCACGAACAACAGCTCTGTGCTTTGCCCTGACACTGCAGCCTTGTTATGCGGGGGGAGCTATCTTCTGTGGATGATGAGGAAATGCATTTCACTCTCCCTACCCAAGATTGATGTGAATGGGTTTATAATGCAGGCTCCCATGGTCGTTGCTGATCCTTATTTAAGCTGCTTAATACTGTTAATAGTATTAATGAACACTGTTGGCGCACTATGGGATTTGTGGGATCTGATGTCTTCCTGTGTAAGAGAAAACAAACTTCAAGTATGGAACTATTGAAATCTGCCCTGAGGCATCCATTTCCTGGCTGGCAGGGTGTGTGGTAGGATTTGGGCAGGTTCCTAGGATGGTTATGACCTCCAGTTACCTGCGACTTTACACCTGAACATGTGACCAACACTGGCAAACTGACCCATCAATGATGGAAGGGTGCCTTGCCCACCCCAGAGAAAGCCAGCAGCTTCTTGCCCTGTGCTGGGGCCTGACCTGTGCCTGCCAAGCCACTGTTCAGTCCTTGCAGAGGACGGTAATTGAGGTAGGAACCCAAACTGCATTTGAGAACACTAGGGCTGAGACAGGGACTCAAACCACTGCAAGTACAGTACTTGTACCGGTAGTGGAAACAACATAATGGATAAAGCAAGCTACAGATCCATATTATTGATAAGAAATGGAGAAAGAGGAAGAAGGAGGAGGAGAAGGAGAACAATCAGGAGAGGAGAGGTCAGATGAAAAAGCTGGTCCTTCAACAAAGAAATTTGAACGAGTGGGACAAATCAAACAGGAACCTGAAGTTAACACATTCCTTGACCTCATCAGAACTTTGAGACATGTGGAAAGACTACAGGTGCCAGCCAGGTGATGCTGGGATAACAGGGCTGACAGTTAACAATTGGAAGGTCATGAAGCCACAACCGCTAACATCCCTTGCTAGAGATGGGGAAATTGAAGGAAGAATTGGAAAAGAAGGAGCAATTTGCAGTCTCTGGAGATGTCTTCTCTGAAGTATGAGGGCACGATATCTATTTAAGGAAGATCTTGTGAATTTCCCAGGAAAATGGATCACAGCAGACAAAGGTATCCAGTAATGAGAGAATAAGAAGTCCTGGAAATGGTCTATAGTAAAGTAAAAAGTGATAATGTCCTTGTCTAGGTTTAGGGACAAATTTCAGGAGAAAATGTCCTGGAATGAACATTTCCTCTAAAGAGAACGGTTTTGATAACCCTGTTTGCCAATGAGAAAAATGAATCCTAGTGGATGAAAGTGAAAAAAAATCCCAACTGTTTATTAACAAATTTAAAAAGCCCAAAAGGGTGCCCACAAGGCCAGAAAAAGATTGGATAAATGCTAGATATTGAAATTTCAAAAACTTAACCCTGACCTCCTACCAGACAGCATAGGTGTGAAGCAAAGATGGAGGCTGCCCTTCTTTGTCTCAGGGAAGGGAAGGAACAGGAGTTAGTGTAGCTGCTCAGGCAGAATAGATGGGAATCTTTCTAATGTTAGACTCTTCCTTAGAGTAGGAGAAGCTGGTAGGTTTTAGTGTCCTTGCTCATGCTAATTCAGTTTCTTTGAGGTCGTGAGTTTGGGGTGGCCTCTTCTCACCAGCTCCCCAAATGGGCTGGAAAAAACAAAAGGTGTCAAAAGAAAAAAAGAGAAAAAAGCCAGGGAAGCAAGGGGAAAAAAAACCCAAAACAAACCAAAAAAGAAAGCAGCTGTTTCTGGGCATAAGCAGACAATTACAAGATAAAGAATCACCATAAAATCACCCCAAGATAGTTCCTAAAGATCCAGAGGATACTCCTTGTACAATAGTCATATGGAGGAAGGTGGCTCAAATTGCCCAAGAAGTCCCATCATATAACAAGTTATCCCAAAGCAAAAGAGGCCATGCCCTATTTTCTGATGGATCTTTCTCCATGGTAGGAAACCATTGGAGGTGGAAAGCTGCTGTGTGGAGTCCTACACAACCACTGCTGAAGAAAAAGAAGAGTCAAGCCTATTTTCAGAAGTGAAAGCCATACAACTAACCCTAGATATTGCTGTATTCTATCTCTGCACGGACTCTTGGATGGTGGCTAATGTCCTACGGTGGTGGCTGCAGCAATGGAAGAAGACTAACTGGCAACACAGGGGCAAACCTATCTGGGCTGCGGTACTGGGGCAGGACATCGCTGCACAGGTGGAAAATAGGACTGTGAACATAAGTCATGTAGATGCACACATGCCCAAAAGTCATGCCACTGAAGAACACCAGAACATTCTGGGACATAGCTCATGCTTTTCTGTGGGCATGAACCAGCTGAATCAACTCATAAATGTGACCCTGGGAGGACTTAGGCAGTTTGTTGGGGCAAGGCGTCAGCAAGAATAGCAGAGAGACTAAAATGTAGGGGCATTAGCTGTAGATGGGCATTTGGACTTTCAAGTAGTGATTTCAGGGTTAAAAAACGTAAACATGGACATTATAAAATGGCTTAGGATTCAATATTCCAGTGAACACATTATGTGGATAAACCATCGAGAGACAATTATTTTTCTCGTGTAGTTGCAAATACATAATCAGTAAAAAGCACTTGAGTCTCCTAGGAGTGTTTTTGAAATAAAAAAAAAAAAACAAAACCTCTCACTGAAGACTGTTAATATATCCAAATGATTCCACAATCATATAAAAAACTGCTCAGCAATGTGATTAAAGGCTTTCTGTGTGGTTGCAATAGAGTATGGTTTGTATGTTTTTCAACAGAATATTGACTTCACTGGGATTATTTTCATAGGCTAGCACCAGGGAAAAGGATTCCGACTTCAGTCTTTGTTAGTAATGGTTTTGATCCTTTGTTAGAGAAGGAATGTATCAGACTCATGAATAAATAAATATCTATATTTTTTAAAAAATGAAGATTCTATTAGAAAAAGTGAAACAAACAACAGTAGTAATAGTTTTAAGCAAAAAATAACAGTGATTTGACAAGAGATAAACAGTCACTGTTGTATGTTAAATTTTTGCATATGATTACAACTAGCATGTTTACTGTATATTTTGAGAATATAAGTATTGAGCCAAAATACACATAATTAATAAACATGGATTAAAAAAGTCCAAATTGAATTTGTAATTAAATATGAATGAATTTGTATGCACTTGGTAGACATTAATGTCATTTTCCTGTTGTGTCATAGTCCTATTTGATAAGCATTAATATTTAAAGATTGATGACATGCATTATGTCTTCAATATTTCTTATGAAAATCTGGAGATAAAAATGTTTTCTGAAGTCAGGCCCAGCACAAATTGGTACTGGAATTATGTGTTAACAGCTTCCTATGTCTTAGACCATGTCTAAGCTTTAAGGAGCTCCCTTCTCAGTACATGACTCTGGTTCACTTTAATCTTTCTAATGTGGCTGTAAATAGGTTGTCAAAATCAATGTATTACATTTGTACACCAGATGCCTGCTCCTTTTTATCTCTTGAAAATAAGGTATAGCAATAAATGAGAGGCTTGCCTGGCAGGGGTTTCCTTGTGCTGAGCACAACCATATTGGTCAGCAATCTTGTCCCCACAGCCTCAGCCAAGACACATGTGCTAATTATTTATCAGATCATTTGTTCTTTGCCAGATGTAGGGAGTAAGTGGTTCTTGTGAAAGGAGCAGTTGTGTCACACACTGAGGTCTAGCTCAAACAGACGCAGCATGTAAAACCTTCTTTCTCACTTTTGGAGATATTTTTTGTGGAAGACCCAGTCTAGAGGACCAGACAAAGCACGTTGTCTCAAACTTTCTGAGCATTGCTACAGGAAAGGTGTGATCAAAGGAAAGGATCCTGCAGAGGTGGGGCTGGGCTGTTCTCAGCCAACTTCCTGCTCCACCTTGAGACTAATTTTCAGCTTCCACCTGCCAACTTATTCCCTGGAGAAGTGCTGGCTGTGTATGTGCTAACAAAACTGTGTGAAAAATCTACTTTATGTAAGAGGTGTGCACCAGGTTAACTATAAAAGTCACAGATTGGCCCCTCTCACTCTCTCTGGAGGTGTGGTGTGGTTTGTGAGCCAGCATGTTTTGAGGGGTTTGTTGTAGAAGTTGAGAACTTATTGAAGTGTAGCTTACAAAATTAAGGGTTATCACTCTTGTGGCAGTATATTGTAAGAATTTAAGGGCTTATGAGTCAGAGCTATGGTGATTGTACAATAAAAGCCTGAGAGTTCCCTGGCATGTGTCTTTGTTCAGCCTGGAGGAGAATTTATAGCAAATATCATGTCCTTTACTAGTGGGTTGTGACATCCAGACACCATGGAGTTCCTTAGTCTTAACACATCATCTCTGAAGTCATGGCAGTGTGTAGTAACTTACATGACCAGCATGATAAGAAGCTGTGAGCACTCAATGTACTTTTCCAGATAATTCACACAAACTAGCATCTCCTCCCAATATTTTTTCAGGCCATCAGTTATCTATTACAGTGACAGACTTGGTATACTTTATATCTTCATACTAAGTTCTTTGCCAGTGCATCCAGCTGCCAGAAGCACTTGGAGTTGTCACAGAGTTATTGAAGGACTAAAAGCTCTCTTACCTAACTGAGCTGCTGCCAGCATCAAGGTCTTGTGCTGTTACTGCCCCTATAATGGTCCCCACGGGTGTATCCTCATAGACTTCCATCGTGTACATGGGCTTGCTGAACACTGGAGGTTCATCCATGTCCAACACATTTATCTTCACAGTGGCAGTATCTTTGAATGGACCCACTGAGTGAAATCGATGGTCAAGATGGAGATTAGAGGCCTCCACCTTAAAGGTGTATGCCTTCTTCGTTTCAAAGTCTAATGGCTGTGGAAAAAGCAAAAGCAAAATATTAGATTTGTCTAAAAATTAGGCATTGCTAAATAACTTTGCTTGGATCAATCTGACAAAACTTAATACGCCTTAAGTGTAAAACTCATCTCCTGAGCTAATCAATCATTTAGGTTTGTTTTGCAGTTCATCTTATGCTAAGGTGGTTTTTGAAATAGGCCAGATGAATCATAGTCAGGAAATTACTGCTTCTCTACATCAAAAAGATCAGGATGACTGGCATGAATGTAAACAGTTACACTGTAGATGTCTGAAGTTAAATGAGTGCGATTCATCTCTTGCAAATGAGCTGAGTGCAGGTTAGTCAGAGATTTGCATTTGCAACTCCCATGCACTGGCAATCAGCTGTCTTTGGCTGATCCAGCTCCTTAAATAGAAGATTTCCCTTTTTTTTTTTTTTAGCAGGAAAAGCTTTCAGAAGACCATGACAGTGATGAAGACGAGTCCAAATGAAAACTCTGATATGTACCAATGAGTCAAACCAAACTTCAGGTATGACTTGGAATGTGAATTCTAACTTGATCTGAAACAAGCTTTTCCTGTAAAATGTCAATCTTAGCAGTGAACTGCTAACCATGCCATATGTTTGAGCTGCATTTACTTTGTGAAATGCCGACTTTGGCTCTGCCTTATGATCCTAGGTGTAGTTCAAAAGGTCTTGAAGATGACACAGCAGCTTTTGTGTACTTATGTGAGGTTCTGATGGAATGTATCCTGCAATCAGGTTGTTTTGATGTGAGTTTCTGTCAACGCATTTCAATTTAGTGCCTTTACTTCTAGAAAAGCAATCATCTCAAAACCCTTAATGCAGTCTTATTTAGCTGAAAAGATGCAGAAGCTTTATTTTCATTTAAAGGATTTATCTGCATTGGCTTTCATGTTGTTTTTAAGGTTTCTAACAAAGCCTTTTCCTGTTGTCTGGGTAACACTGGCACCTAGTGGTTTCTGCCTATAATTGTTAAGGTGGTAATTTGCTTACAGGAAAGAATATGCTGCCTGGAAAAAAAGAAGAGGTTTACATGTATATGAACAAGAATATTTCAACGTCTGATTTTATGTTGTTGTTTTGTTTATTTTCCCCAATGTTTTCAGTCAGTTGTCACAACCGGACAGATTTAAATTGTTCAGTTTTCAGTCCTTATCACAACAGGACGTAACTGGCCAGATGTAAATTGAAATAGGTGTAAACAGGTGTAAATTGAAATAGCTCCATTAAAATCGAGTTACCTTGACTTGCATTAGCTGAACAGCTACCATAATGATTATAAATGCTTATGAAAGACATCATAATTTTAGTAGACTAGATGCTCAGGTTTTGTTTTTGTAGGTTTTTTTTGTTTTGTTTTGGTTTTGGTTTTTTTTGTTTTTTTTTTTTTTTTTTTTTGTTTTGTTTTTGTTTTTGTTTTTTGTTTGTTTGTTTTGTTTTGTTTTGTTTTGTTTTTGTTTTTGTTTTTGTTTTTGTTTTTGTTTTGTTTTGTTTTGTTTTTGTTTAACTGGGGACCTAAAATTAGCCATATAAATCTCAATGCCATAGAAATAATCAGACTTGAAAGTAATCCATTACCAAACACAACCGTCCTACAAATAAAATTACCAGAAAATCCAGTATGTGCTGCACCTTTGTGTCTGAACTGACAGAAAGAAGAAGAAACTAAGCCTGAGAAGAAACGGACAAAATTAAGTCTTGTGGATCTCATGCCTCGGTGGTGAAATCCAAAGATGTTGCCTTCGCTAAAAACAGACACATTAGTCTGTTATTCAAATTGCTGCCACACTGTGGTTTCATTTTCTATGCTACTTGTGCATACTTGCTATGCATTGCCAAAACAATTGTACCCAAAAGAAAAAAAAAATATAACCAACTCTTTTCCAGACATTTATATAAATTGATAACACACTTTCAAAAAATATAAGAAAAGGAGAAATCTGAAGTTTAAGGATTTAGTCTGGTGAAGAAAAAGTCAGGAGTTAAGCTAAAGATAAACGATTAAGACAGAGAAAGCAAGAAATCTAAGCTCCACATCGGTAGTAATTCTGAGTAATACCTTGTACATATCTTTCATACCACCAAAATTGCATTAAAACTTTTCTGATTGGCTCCTGTAATACATCAGTATATTTACGAAGAGATGTATTAATGGAAAAAGCCATAATTCATCCAGTCTTTGCAGGCTGTCTTTAACCAAATTACCCTTCAAGGTACTTATACTAGATCATGGTGCATGGCCAGTGCCCAGTCACATTTCAGGATGCAAGGGGAAGAGAAAGCAGTAAGATTTCAAGCAGTTCTGTCTATTGGTATGTTCACACTGGTATATTTCACCGCACAAGTACCCAGGAAGCAGTGGTTGTATTCCTTCTCTACCCTCCAGCATTATGGAGAAATATAAAGTATATTTTTAAGAAGACAGTGTGATCCCAAGAAGGGATAAGGTTTTTCCACTGTAACCTCAGATCAACTCCTCCTGTCTTTCTGTCCTTCTATGGGTTTGATGATAAATATAGTTAGAGGTTATGCGGCCAGTGGAAAACACAGAAGGTAGTCAAAATAAGAAGAGACAGGCAGAAAATGATGAGCCATCATGAGAGAAAGAAATCATTGACAGACTCCACAAAATAGCAGAAATTAGCCTTTCACCAAAGTGAGGCTAAACTGCAACTGAAATGTATGGAAAGTCGGGGAATGTTGCAAGTGGTAAACCTAGGACTTAATTTCAAATAGAAAAAGATTTTGTACAGCATACATCATGTAACAAGAGTATGGCTTTTTTGTCTTTTGTGTATGGGGATTGCATGCTACCATCTCCTGATCAGTTCTGTTTTTCCCATGTTTGAACAATTGAGTCATATAGATAGTATTGACAGTTTAAGATTTAGGCATTTGTCTGAATTATCCAGAGTCTGCCTAAAAACAGTAGCGTTGAATGTCTGCATAAGTCCCAGGCAAAATCTTTTGGATTTTTTGATTTTTGGTTTTAAAGATTTTATTATATTTTTAATTTTTAGTACATATCGCTAAAATCTGTCAAGGAAAAAGTGGTCCACACAATATTTTACTTGTATTAAAACAAAAAACAAAAACAAAATAAAACAACAACAACAAAAAAATCAAATCAAACCCAACAAACAAACAAAAACCCTTCAACAAACCAAACCAAAACAAAAACATTACTGTGTTTTGCTGTTATATAATAACTGTCTGAGGGTGCTCAGTCCAATCTTCATTTTGAATCCGGAATGCTGCTAAGGATACAAACAGTAGAATGTTTGAATCGTACAAAAAAAACCCAAACCAGCCTTGAAAGGTTTTTGAAATATCTTTCAATTAAAAATATTTTAATGAAATTACTTCATAGATTTTTTTTAATTAAGAGAAATATTTATTCCTTCTATAAAATTAATTGTATGCAGAATGTAAGTTTGAATAAGGCTTGTATTTTGCAGAAATTTTGGGGTTTTTGTGCAGTAAACAGCATTTTTGCTAATGTTAAAGTGATGCCTTATTGACTGTGAACTATTCAATAACTGAGTATTTCTGATAGATATCCTAAGTACCAGTGACAGGACAGATGTATTTGTGCCCCTCAACTTGTCCTCATCTGCTTTTTCCTATGTTGAGGTTACAAGCTGCTCTATATAGTTGCCTAGTAAAGTGCTATCAGCATATACACACCTGTGCACAGCAAGGCCATTCTACAAATCCCCAAATCAAATACATACTGACAAATCACTTTACCTTGCAACTCTCTAAGTACCATGAATGGACTTATTTAGTATGACTAGGACAGCACAAAACCAGCTCTGTATTAGAAATAAACCTATTTTGAAATATTACTGTTTTCCAGATTCAAGGTAGAAGTTAAGAAATGCTGCTATATAGATGCATCTATATCTAAAATTTTATATTAGATAGTGTGAAAGTCAGAAAGAGAATTAAAGAACTGAAAGAAAAAAAATGGTCTGAAAGATATAATAAATTCTAATGGTAGGCACAACAAGGGTGGGAAAAGAATTATCCTGCCACTTTGTTCTGCTTCACAAAGAGGTAGAACTGGAAACTCCAGAAATGTCAGGTTTTTATCTACACATAAGAAATAAAAGGGTATTGTTTCTGATAGAGGCTTTCACCTACAATGACGGAAAAGCTATGTTTTGGGATGTGATTTTAAGTCCCAGGACATATGGATAGTTATGAATAGTAGAACTGGGTTGACAGGAAGCGCATAATAACTTTGGCTTGACTTCATACTAGCATTATACAATTGCAGGTTAGTTTTGGGTATATGTGCTGGTCTCAAAAGCCAGAAACACTTTCCCCTTCAAATGAGTTGAGCATCTATGCATTTTGTGAAATATTGGCACAGGATAATTTGCTGTGCATTGACACAGTTTCTGTATGAGTAGTTAAGCTTCAGTAACTGGACTTCTGCACTGGATTCTAAATAGCATAAGGAAATGACTGGTATTACAGAGCAGGTTTAGTAAAGTAAGCTCTAGATCAACCAATAGCATTCATTAGAGTAGAGAAAGCACAGTAAAAAATCAGATCTGTAGTGAGTATTTCAAGATTTGATGAGAAGTGGGAAAAATATATGTCTGTTCTCTATCTGGAGAAGGGGAGAAGCTGACCAGTGTCAGGGGTTCCGTTGTTTGCTGCTCTCAAGCATCTCACACATTTCTGAAGGTGTCTTTCCCTGTTCCAGGGAAACCCAGACCAAACAGATCTATCCACAAAGACTGAACTTATTCTCTTCCTTGCTTTTCCTGTTGTTCTTTGTGATTGTATCCACACAGAGCTCACCACTTTCTGCCTCTACTGAAGGACTTAATATCACCTGCTCTTCATCCTCAAAATGCACACCCACTAGTCTCCCTCCAACAAGATCATGAGTTCTGATTACAGGCAGACAGTGCCTGTGCTCACACTTCCAGAGGAAATTCCATGCCTTTGGAGAAACAATGGGTGGGATGTGATGTGGTGAGCAGTCTGTGACAGTTTTGGTAGTAAAGCAAGGAGTAGTTTTAACACAGATCTCACTGAAGGACATCAGGAGTCTGCCTTATACTCACTCTTGTGTGGTACAGGTGATCTAAGACTGCTCTTACATTACAGCAACATCCCAGAGCTAGCTACGTACATGGGCTGTCCCACAGGCAGCACAACTGAGCTTAGTCAGCAGCCAAAGCACTGCTTGCTGACTGCACTTAAAGGCTTCTAAAAAGTGGCTCCTCAGGTTAAAAGGAAGCACACACACCTAATACTTTCTTGCAGTTTCTGGTTCTGTTCATTGTCCTTCAATTTCTTCTATTTTATCATCACTAAAGTTGGTGTTTCTCATTGTGCAATGTTGTGACATGCTGGGATTTCATACCACAGCTTCGTCATCTCATCAGTTATTTTTAGTAGTGGTGCACAACTTACAAAAAACAAGATGTGGCTGTCCCCTGAGCTTCCATTGAACCTTGTGGAGAAGTTCACCCAGTACAGTGGAGCAGGGTAGGAACACAACAGGTGAAGCCTAGAAACATTTTTGTTCCAAGGTTTTAATGAAACACTGCACAAATTAGTAAAGTGATGTCTTCAAGCAGAACAAGTTCAGTGCCTGAACCCTACTCAGTTTCTGGATGAGCACATGCTGAGCCAATTAAAAGGCTTCTGCACAAAATGGACTTAACATATAAACCCATCCTTGGTTTAATAGAAAATTTTTTTTCTATTTTTCATTACTGTTATACCTGGTTATTCAAGATTTTGAAACCAGTCCCTTTCCTGACACATCTGAGGCCACTATGCTCTGGCATGAAGGAGTTGGCCCCTTCTGTTACCATTTGTCTTATACCTTACACCCACTCTAGATTGCTGAAGATTCAGGTACAATAGAAGATGCTATCTAAATACCAAATGCAATAAACACTGTGTTAAACAACACTAGAAAATGGAGGAAATTATAATTCTATACCTAACTATATTCTATTCTATAATAATATTTCTGACTCCTACAGATAACTGTATACAGCACTACCCTGAAGACAAGTTTTCCCCCTTTTTTGAGGGATACTATTTTCCTTTATCTTTTATTTAGAGAGAAAAAATAATATTAAAGTACTAACCACACAGTGGTGAAAGATGGCATTTGGATGATTTATCTAGCAGAATATAAGAAAAGCTGTTTAATTTTTAATATATGTAATTAGCACAAAAGTAGTAGTAATCAGACTTATATAGGATCTTAGCACAAAAATAAATGAGTAACCAAAACAGATGATTTAAGATCTGCAACTTGTCCAGCTGTAGCTGTTCTTACCCATTTAGCATCCCCGAAGCAGAGAATGGCCTTCTGCATCCATCAACACACTGAGTGTGCTAAAAGGAACAGTTTAGCCTGTGCATTTTTTTTCTCATCAAATGCATTTTCCACCAAAATAAAGGTAGTCCAGGAAGGCTTCATTTTTTATCAATTTTGGTATAGAAATCTCTCAATGTTTTTTCTGCATAATAACAGACAAAAAACATCTATGCAGTGATGGACAGTTTCTGGCTGCAAGAAATTTTCCAGGAAAAATTAAAGCAAATTTTATAAATGGTTTTGAAGTGGCTCAGCACTGAATTACTGTAGCACTTACAGCACCAGAATATGCTATAATAGAGAAGAAAGAAACCTGTTTTTAAAGCATATACCACTTTTCATTAGTGGCTTTCATTGTTTATTATTTATAATTCTTAATTAATGTGTCAGTCTTATTCATTCACTCATTTTCATTTTAAAAAAGACTTCAATATATACTAAATTTTGCATAATCCCACAAGGTCAAATCAGTATTTTGAACATCTTTCAATGTAAAATTCCTTCTCTGAAGGCAAATGAATAATGTTGTTGTAGGCTTGTACTGTACAAGTAGTATGCATTTTGATAGATGTCTATAGAATTGTGAGTGTCCAGCACTTCTGTAATATGAAGACTGTAACCCATGAAAACACATTTATATTACTATAAGTGTAAAGATATAAAAAGACAGCTGAGTGAACAATATCTTTAAAAATCCATCTCGCTCTTTCTTAACCTGGGATCTAGCAAAGAACCTAAGTGGATGGATTTTGGATGATTCCAAAATGTCTTAAAATACCTGGATGATTTAAAGTTTTGTGAAAGGGATCTTTTCCCTAAGAAAAGTTTTGTGAAAAACAAAGTGTAGGGTCAGTATAAAGGAATACTTTGCTGAAGCCCCTATGTGTGTGGTTTATCTTCTTTCCACATTCCTACATAGAAAAGAACTGGTATTTCTTGATCTTCACATTCTCTAACTGTGCCCTCTCACTGTGATGAAGTTTAGGAAGGGATTAGTGACCCCATATTCAGTGACGGAGATCTATCATTTTCATTAGGCAACATTGGTCAAAGTTCTGCTGTTGTGAAAGCTCCCTAGTTCAGTTTATGCCCTATCTTGTTGCTGGAAAGACTAAATGCAATGGCCAATTCTAAAGTATCTGGATATAGAAGTGATTGTGTCAATTTTATTTTTTCTTTCACCACTCTAATTTTCTTTCTGCATCCCCTAATGACATCCCTAAACATTTTCTGAGTTGCTTGCCCCCTTTCCCAGATGATATATCCTCTTTTTTTCTCCTTAGTTTCTTCAAAAGCTCTCTGCCCAGACAGGTCAATTGTCTTTTTATACTGACTCATCTTTTGACACAAAAGGATAGCCTGCTCCTGCATCTTCAAGATTTCTTTCTTGAAGTATGATTTCATTCTTGAGGTCTATTCTTCCTGGACCTAATTTTTTTTTTTTTTAAGGGCTGCTTCCTAAGGTACTCTCTGATCACCATCCTAAATAAGCTGAAGTTTGCTTTCCAGAAGTCCAGTGTAGAAGTTTTGTTGATGCCTGTCTTTGTTTCACCATTGAAAAGCAATATTTTATGATCACTGTATCCCAGACAGCCTCTGACCACCACATCTCCCACCAATCCTTTCCTGTCTGTAAACAGAAGGGCTAATGGAGCCTCACCTCTGGCTAGTGATCTTGAAACGTCCTCCAGCTGCTTATGGAATAATATATCCACCTCTTCATCCTGGTTGGGTGGTCTATAACAGACTCCCACTAGGATGTCTGCCTTGTTGGCTTTCCCCCTGATCCTTACCTGTAGGCACCCAACCTCATCACCATCGACCTCAACTTCTGTCATGTCAAGAGACTCCCCAATGTACAGAGCCACCCCACCACCTCTCCTTCCTCACCCATCCCTTTAAAAAGCCTGTGACCATCCATTGAAGCACTCCAGTCATGGGAGGCATCCCACCATGTTTCTGTGGTGGCTGCTGTGTCATAGCTTTCCTTCTGTACCAGGGCTTCCAGCTCCTCTTGTTTGTTGCCCATGCTGGGTACACTAGTGTACATGCACTTCAGCTGGGCTGATTTCACCCCAGACTCTGGCTTACCACCCTTAGGCTCATCTCTGAAGAGCCTGATTTCATCCTCTTGCCCCTTCAAATCTAGTTTAAAGGCCTCCCAGTCAGCCCTGACAATTCATGGGCTAGAATCCTTTTGCCCTTTTTAGATGGAGCCCGTCTGACTCTAGCAGGCCCGGTGCTGTAAAAATTGTCTTATGATCAAAAAACTCAAAATTGTGCTCATAACACCAGCCCTCAAACCACTTATTGATAACATGGGTTTTCCTGTTCCTTTCATCATTCATCTCTGCTACAGAAGGAACTGAGAAGAGCACTGCCTGCACTCCTGTCCCATCAACCAATAGACCCAGAGCTTTGAAGTCCTTTTTAATTACCCTGGCACCCTTCTTATCAACATCATCATTGCCAACTTGGACAACCAGCATTGGGTAATACATACACTTAACCACAAGTGTGGAAAATTCTATTTCTGTGTGTCTTAAAACAAGAAGCACAGAGGAAGCTTAGGACTAATGCAATGAGAACTGGATTCTAACAAAAACCTGCTCTTGATTATCAAATATTAATTTTTTAATGGTTTCTACTTACTGCAATTTCTTACTTGCAGTGCATATGGAGGGGCATGCAGCTGCTCTGTCTGACAGCTCCAGATGGACCCATTTTTGAGTCATCTGCATGGAGGGAAAAAGGTGACCAGAAGGGTTTTAAAAATGAAACAAAGTCTACAAATTCCCATTAAGAGGAAAGAGAACACTCAAGCCTTTAGTCAGAAAAGAAGGGGGGGGTGCAGAGGTCAAAGAGTTTCTGTTTCATTGACAAATTACTTCCTGTGAGTATGGTGGCTTCCATTTTATGTCATTAAAACTAACAAAAGAGTCAGTGACTTGACATCATCTTGTCCTTTAATGTACCCATGGATAATTTACTCTTTCCCAGGTCAGGAAATTGAAGCCAGCACTTCCATTATTAGAATGAATATAATACAAGTATAGATCTATGGTCAGAGCCGAGGGAATTTAAGCATATACATTCTAAATTTTCTTAGTATTAAAGTTTCACTTTTCCTAAAGCTTATCTTGATATACATGTTCAGAACATTTTCTTTCCCAGACCCTTGTGAAGTGTTCAGCTAATAGTTTGGATTTTTACAAAATTTGCACCTACTAGCCTGAGCTGTCTATAAAACATAACTATGCCTTCCAAAATGACCTGTAGTTCGGATTTCTTTCTGCTGAACAAGTTGATCGTTGGTGTATATATAAATGTCTGGGCTCAGAAAATAATAACTGGTTATAATGTGTCCAAAATCCCTGTTTTGGATTTTTCCTACTGAGTGCTTTAATCACTAAATTCTAAATACATGCACCCTTTCCATTTTTGAAATTCATAAATTCAGGAATCTTGAGCTTATTCTATTGCACTAAATCAACATCAATGACTGAGATGTAGTGTTTCCCTGCATTAGTATCTAATAACTTGGTACCCTATTACGAGACTGGAAGCAGGACATGGTTATTTGCAACCATTTGTGACTCTTCTACCCTGAATAAAAACTGTCCACCATAGTACTTTACAATATTCATTATTAAAATAGCAAACACAAAGTCAAAAATTTCAAAATAAAATGATTATAAGTAAAAATTTATTACATTTTATCTAACATAAAATATAACTCTTTCATTCCGTGCTCTGAACTAAAATGTTTTGTGTTGGTTGTTTTTTTTTTTGTTTTGTTTTTTTGTTTGTTTGGTTTTGTTTGTTTTTGTTTGTTTTTGTTTGTTTTTGTTTGTTTGTTTGTTTTGTATGATTTCAGGTAGAAAACTTCCCATAAAAGAGAAATTGTACTTTCTAGATAGAGATTAAGATTACTTCTTCACCATGACATTATTTATGAAACATCATACCAGATTGTATGTGAAATGAAAGACTAAACTTCAATGCCATTTAAA
This sequence comes from Sturnus vulgaris, assembly GCF_052056855.1. Classification (NCBI taxonomy): domain Eukaryota; kingdom Metazoa; phylum Chordata; class Aves; order Passeriformes; family Sturnidae; genus Sturnus; species Sturnus vulgaris. The sequence continues at coordinate 80,516,999 of NC_142243.1, read as the reverse complement.
ATGAAGATCACAACTGTGGATTAAAATAGAGATATAAACTACATATGTAGCACTACTACTGTGAGCTACTTATGACATAAAATTGCAAAACATTTCATTCCCTTGCCTAGTTTACCACCTGAGTCATAGGCACATCCACCCATTGGTGCCACATACCTTTTTCAGTTTAATGACTCCTTCCTGGGTGTACTCATCTGTCGTGATGTCAAACAAGTTTCCTCCATCTCCTGGAACTATGTTGTACTCAATTTCTGCATTTTTCCCAGAATCAGGGTCCACAGCTCTGATCCGTCCAATAGCAGAACCAACATGAGAGGTCTCAGGTACTTTTAAATGGAAGATACCTGTGACAAAGTGGTAGACAGTCATTCTTGTGATTTCTTGGTAATTTACACAGGTATTTCTGATTAAAATAATGAAGCCTGTGCAAAATAAAAAGACTTAAATAATATAATTAAAATTAGGAGATTAAAATAACAAAAGTTGTGAAAAAGATATTCCAATTTTATCGATTGACTTCCTCTAGAATCTAGATTTTGTCCATTGTAACTGTAAAGGCCTTGGCATCAATATCTCTTATCTGTATTTCTATCTTTAATTTTTCACAAGTGATTGACTCTCTTTTGAATTAAATTGTACTTACAGATAGTACGTGTTTGCAAGCACTTTCCTCCTCTTTTTTTGGAGGGGTTTTTTGTTTGGTTTTGTTTGTTTTTGGTTTGGTGTATTTTGTTCCTTTGTTTTTGTTTTGTTTTAGTTTGGTTTTGTAGCAAATATATTTATAACTTTCACATTGACTGGAAGGAAGAATTCAGTGGAAAAAAGTTTCCACCCATTTCTTTAAAATTCAGCATTATAAATGAATGTACAACTTCTTTTGGAAGAGATGTAGTTCATACATGAGCCACCAGAGGGTGCTCTTATTAAAATTTCAGAGCTAAACAATTTTTAGCTTAGAACACCTTTACTTACAGATTATTTACTAAAAGTTATGATTAAAAAAAGAAAAAGAAAAAAAAAGTTGAACAATTTTAAAATAAGTATTGCTACTGACATGCGAGGAGAAAATAGTTTCATTCAGGGGAACAGCTCTGTTGGAAAATGCTAGACATAACAGTTAATAGAGCTAAATGAAAAAGTTCAAAGTACTTTGAGGCAACCTTGGTTACAGCAACAGCAGTAGCAGCAGGTCTGGGCTTGTAACATGGTGCCCTGATTTATTTCACTGCTCCTGAAGTGCCCATATTTATTCCTCGTTTAGCTGCACCTCTCTCTGGAGCTGTTACTTGGCCCAGCTGCCAGTGAACACCTCCATAGCCCAGAGCCAGTATTTACAGTGGGCAGGCAGAGCTCACCTTTCTTCAGGTAGCAGTCTCTGCTGCCAAAACTGCCAGCTACTTTTGGAGCTGGTTTTGAGCCCAGGACATTTGATTCACTTCATCCTGTCCCTCAACAAAGCTAGCCCCATCATTTTATTTCCCTTGGTCCATTTTGTTTCCCTGGGTCAGTGCTCCACAGCTCTCGCAGAGCAGCCCCTGCAGAAAGCATCCGCAGTGGCCTGCTCGGTTCTGCTGCATGTAACACGTGGGAGGAAATTTGCACCTCTTTTTCAGCAGAATTGCAGGACAGGAAACTGTGACCACTGGGAGGCACAGGGGGATGTCTCAGAGATTTCCACCCGGCAGTGGTTCAGCCGCACATCACAAAATGAGGCTCTGAGAAGCTGTATATTGTGTAACAGCAGGATAAATGACTTTTGCATTCAGCTGCTGAATTAAACAGCAGATGCTGCTCCCTGTCTTTATCTCCTTACAACGCATGCTGCGTCAGCTTTTTCAGCTTTACAGTCTTTTCAGGTGACGAAGAAATTACATTAGCACTGCTGGATTAGGAAAAAGCTCAGTGTTTCGTGAGCTAGTCATGCAGGCTATGATACCTATAAAATTGTCTGCTCGATTGTCGCTGAAAAAATGTCCTTTGTTTGCTTTCCCCCTCTGCCCGTCAGTATGCAAAGTATACCAGAAAGCAAAATTTGCCTTTTTTTTTTAGAGAAAATCCCCATAAGTAAAGTAATCTTGTGCCTGTATTAACTTCTGGACATCACAGTGTGCAGGTTTCTATTACCCTTTGACTGAGCTACTAAACATTGAGCAATTATCATTTTGCTACTTTTCTTTCCAAGAGAACACACTAAAAGAAGCTGTACTTCTTAGTGTTCTTCAAACAGCAGGAAAGGATTATTATGACACAAAATGGTGTCATGACAAGATAGTCTCAGCTATTTCTTAGCTGTACTTCAGTGATTCTGAGTATAGAATAAAATTTCAACATGGTATTCATGATACAATCACAAATCATCCTATTATGTAATGTCATTTACAAACACGTGTATTACTGGGTCTCTGTTATGCAAGTTATGCAAAAAAGAGACCAGAAAGACCTTTACCTACATTTGAATCTTGTATTAAGCTTCCATAACATAGTCCCAGCCCTGATGTCAGGATCTTTTACAGGCATTTATATCGGAAAACGGAAGCCATTGCTGAAGCAATTGCTGTTTACATTCACAAATTTAGTGAAAATGAAATGTAAGAACCTATGGTCATAGATTTTTACATCTTTGACAAATTGATCTATTTTTACTGATCTGAAGATCACTCAGATTCATTAAAACAAAAATTTCCCTATAAAATATTGTACCTGGCTGAAAAGCATATAGAACTTAAATAAAGTCAAAGAAAGACTAAATTACTAATTTCTCATCTTTAGGCTTTTATCAGTTATTTTCAGTGACCTGGAATTTAATCATTTCCAGAAATTCAACAGCAATAAAGATGGGGTCATTCAGACTAATTTGAACTCTGAAGCAGTCTTCAACCCTGCAAGAGTCGGATTTCTGAAGATGTAGTATGTAATTACAGTGCCATTGTCCTCCTGTAATATTATCTTCACAGCACATGGAAGCTGTTCTACTGTGACAACTTGCTTTCAGAATAAAATAAATGAAAACGAATAATGTATATTGCTGCTAGCTTGCAGAAAAACGTCAAGAGAATATAGTATATAGCATGAAACCACCCTCATTCCTTTCTTCCCCTCCCTCAAATAATAGAATCCTAGAATCATAGAATATGTTGAGCTGGAAGGGACCCATCAGGAGCACTGACTACAACTCCTGACCCTGCACAAGACACCCTGAAAACCACACCATGTGCCTGAAAGTGTTGTCCAAACACTTCTTGAATTCAGACAGGCTCAGTCTCTGTAGGGAGGACATTTGAAATGATCAATATGAACTATACATCAGATGGGATAGAAAGACAGTTTTGTAGATTTTATTTTTCTGTTTCCAGCAGATATTCCTTCTTGCTGTGGACTTGCTATGACAGTTTAGCATTATTCATTTTTTATTGTCCAGTTTGCCTGTATACATTACTACCTCCATTTGCTCTAGAGGTATATTGAAACAGGTCTGAGTAATAGCCTTTTACTCCCAAAGGTCCTGAAAACCTTGTTCTCTTCAGCTTCCAGGAATGATGGAACAAGCACCTCAGACAAACTTTTGCAGCAGCTGGTTACGCTGTGCAAATAGTTCTGTCAAATATTGTTGATGTGACTTCTCTGCCAACAAAAATCTTTCTTCTACTTACATAAATCTATTTTAAATCTGTTTTCTAAGTTTGTTCCTGTCTTTCAGTATGTACCAAAGGAGAAAGCCCTCACTTTCCTCAAACTGCAGTACAAAACTGGACTCTGCAACTAGCTCCCTCCTTTGCTGATTTTAGTCACATATATTGCATGCAAGTTGGGATATTTTCATGTATAGGAAAGCTGGTAGTAATAAATATTTCTTAGGCAGGTCTTTCTGTTTCATGTTGAGCGGCATCAGTGAGGATGATAAAAATAAATGAGTGATGATGCTGTTGAAAGCTTTTAAGCTGAAATAACTGACAGGGCTAATTACTTGGCCCCAAAATCATTCAGGAAAATGTTAGAGGTGAGCTAACAATTCATACACGCTGCCTCTTAGTTTCTAAAACAAAGATGGTTCCAAAGTGCACAGCAGGAAGAAATCAGAGCTAAGTGACAGGTAATCAGTCATATTGACTGAAATACAGCACACATTTACAGTTCCTCTGACGTGATTAGATTAGTTTTAGTTTTTAAGGCTCAAAAGTGGTTTGATTTTTACTTATAAAGATGTTAGGTGCTTTTCTGTTTGTTTTCTACTTACAAATAAGGTGGGTTTTTTTGTTGTTTCTCCATACTTGAAGATTACACCATCATTTACTGAAAGCTTTTCAGGTCTGATAGGAATAGCACCATCATTGCTTCTCATCAGCAAAACAACCATTAAGAAATAACCCAGGTTAACATCAAAGGACTTGAGCTAAATGCATAATGGCCTTCAGTCAAACAGCTGCAAATGTTATTTGATCATTTTTTCCTAATCTGTCACCATACTTCTACTGTGCAAGAATCTTCTCCCCTGAATTTTCTTTGTAGTTTTTTCAGCTTTCTGGCAGTTGTCAATGTATTGCATTCCAGTGGATCATAATAGCATGATTCTTAAAGGCAAAAACACTTAAATAGAAGAATTTATCTCTCTTTCCTCTTAGTATTTAATGTTTTCTCAGGAAAAAAAAGCAAAACAAAACAAACAAAACACCAAACAAACAAACAAACAAAACAAAAAACCCCAAACAACAAAACCCAAACACAAGAGACAGTGTATTGTAACATTCTTGTAAAATTTAATTACCAAGGTATTTAAATTTTTATCCTGGCCCGGGTTGTAAAGACACTGATTTACGTCTGTTTAGGAAGAATCATAAGACAACAGTTCATATTTTCTCACTGGTGTTTTGACTGCAGTGTAATAGCCAAAAGAAAGTATAATGTAAATATATAAGCGTATACTCAATATATTAAACCTACAACAGCTACAGATAATCAGCCTAATAAATAGCAGCATCTGATGCATATGCTCCTAAAACTAGGGAGGTGTGATTTATTACAGCAGTGAGATGTATTCGTGCCTTTCCTGGATGTGGCTCTGTGCCCTGCAGAAGGGCTGGGACATTGTGTGGGGAAAAAAAAGCTAGGCTTTGTCACCATGTGCGTGATGCAGGTCAAGCATGATCTGGGATGTGCTTGTAAAGCTGTGGAAAGGCTCCTTCCAGTCTTTAACCCACTGCTCTGAGTGAGGGCTTACGGCCTCATTAGATATAACACAACCATGCTTAAAAATGTCTGGTTCTCTTCTGTGGATTCCAAAATCCACACCTAGAAAAATGTATTTCCCAGTGCTGTAGAGATTGTGGATGTCCAAGGGTCACTAGTACTTTAACGGAAAACGAGCAGAAACAAAAACCATTTTGAGTTTGATCCTACCCTAGTTAAGGATAATCCACATGATGTAGCTTCCCCAGAGCTGGCAGTTCCTGAGCCAGAACTCTATCACCCCCTGAGGTGAGCTAGCAGACTGTGTTTTTGAAGCCATTCTCCTTCCACCTCCCTAAAGGGAAAATGATGTTTATTATATTGGTATAATTTTTGTATACTAAAATATTCAGTATCATAATTTGCTGTTTTGTTGTTTTTTTTTTTTTTTTTTTTCCTACTGATAAGGTATTGTTGTCATATAGCTCTCTAAAAATAAACCTCCCCATTGCATGTCAGAGAATAATTCCAAAGACGTTAATATCCCTCTTATTGGAGCAAGGGTTCAGGAAATGGGAAATGCCAGTTTACTTTTATTATCTAAAGATGGTCAAGCCCACAGCTTTTGCCTTCAAAGTGTTCTGTTGTTGCAGAGAGAATACTTGTTGCAAGAGAAAGTATACTCTGTTTAACAACATAATGTAGAAATAATTATAGAAGCAGTTGTTTGGAGCCACACACACTCAGATGTGTGTCCTAATACTGACGCAAGAATAATACTTAATCTTCTTTGAGGATCTTAAATCATCTTTGTATGGTAGCATAGTTTTACTAAGAGGGGAAGAAAATGCTCAGTTCTAGAAATTCCTTCAGTTTAGAAAGAAGAGTTTCTTCCATACAATATGGAGTTCCCATATTCCAACTGGCTGAGGAGAACTAATTAAATTCCCGAGTAACTGCTTTAATCCTAATGTTATTGTTGTGTATGAAAGATCCCACGTTTATCACGTCCTCTTTTTGTGAAAAATCTGACTTTGCCAATGCATTCACATATTAGACAGTGTAGCTTTCTGTAACTCTGAGAGTTTATGTGAAAAACCAGTTCCACATGATCAGTTTCATGTATCATAACCAATGATTATGTATCATAACTAATGAAGAATTGTTATACTAATATTCAGTCTACTAATTTGAAATTATTGCCAAAAAAATAATCCAATGATAGAAATATTTTTGGGGGAGTATAATCCAAAAGCTTGAATCAATTGTTTAGTATGTAAATTACATAGTGGTTATAAGGAATTATCAATTTGTAACATGACTTATAGATGGAAAAAAGTTTTCAGGAGAAGATGTCTTTCCTTTTTCAGAATCTCAAGCAGCATGTAATTGGCATTTATCAGGTAGGTCGGTTGCTAATATTCCGGTGATCACACCATCACCATGAAGTAAATCAATACACGTATTCCCGCTATAAAATTTAAATTGAAAGGTACATCCAAAACATTAACATGATAAAGAGTACATTTTTAAGGATGGGACATAGAGTTTGTAATGCTCTGCTTAACATCCCTGCTTCTTTAATATCTTGCTGGAGCCTTTTCATATTTTCTTTATCACTCTGGCACAAGATATAACAACACAACATTGACTACAATTCATTCTCTCTTAAGAATATGGTCAAACCATTTACTTTAGGATCTAAGCCAGGTGCTCTAAATCATTTGTATTGGAAGAATAATTTTTCTCTCCATCAACTAAGGAAATTAAGTTCCTATCTTAAGTGTTCCATGTCACAGCTCAGTTATATCCCTAAAATCACCTAAACAAAGCATGCTTAACATCTGTATTACTCAAAAAGCTCCTTGTGAAGACTTTATTTTTACATACTCTTTGGGTACATTTAATGTACTTTTTCCCCCTAAACTCGATATTACTTTTCTTCCCCATGCAGGCACAGGCTGAGGCCAAACATTATTACTTTTAAAGATGAAATTGTGAAATCATCAAGTACAAGTTCATAATAGTTTATTACAGTTTGTTTTAAGTTTTGGTTTGCTCTATGAAGTTTTCTTAAATGCTTGTGATTTAGTGCATGATATAGATATGAAAATAGTGATACAATAGGATAGCAATTGCATATTTTGCATTTGTATTCTTTTATACTTTATAGAAAGTATGCTCAACTTATCACAAGTGATATTTATGTTTTACAATTAAAGTGTTTAAAGTAAGCTCTCTCTATAAATACTTCTCATTTTGCAATGAAATGCAAAAGTAGTGAGTGCTAAATTACAGGTCCTTCTCTTGTGAGCACTAGGCTATCACACTTACAAATTCAACAAATTTTCCATAGAAGCCACCGAGAAAGAAATAACTTTCATGAATTCAAGAAAAAAACTTAAAAATATATACTCTAGAATATTCCTGTTATTTTCTTTTTATTTTTAGAGCTTTCTCTGTGCAAATATACTAAAGAAGTATTTTGGACTCACAGAAAACAGTTACAAACTGCTTGGTATCTTCAACTCAGCTCCTACTGCTGTCACTAGGAACATGTGGATTGGTGCAAGCACTTGGGCATCCCATGTAATGCTTTTACAAGGAGTGGAGCATTGCTGAAAGTCTGAATACAACTGTGGTTCTTAGATATTTTTGAAAATCATAATTGCGATTATAATTAGATAATTAAATATGATCTGTTTCACTTTAGGTTACCTTGTAGTTTCCAAATTTTCAGAAAGTAAGCTCATTATGGTTAGAAGCAGAAAGGATATGTTGATTTCTTACTTGGATGGAAGACCTCAGGGAAAAAGGCAGATGCTGCCAGAGCGGATAGTGACACAGCAAGTGACACTGTTGTCAGTGAGTCACTTTGGAACCAATTCTCAAAGCATTGCAAGACAACCCCATGCTGTTAAATCTGTAGCCTTAGCTACTTTTCAGTATCAGAGTAGGCGGAGATGCATGGGGCTTTCAAGACATACCAAGGTTACTGAGTGTAATTTCATGCATCCAATCTAAATACTCTCTGTGTATTGAATGAATAATTTCTTCATCACTCCCCACAGAAAACCCATTGTAGTGTAATAAATGACATGATTCCTGCCAAAGGTTGTTGAATTTCTATGAACTGTATTTATTTGCACCTTCTCTACATAAAGTAGCAGATGTAAAATACCATTATTAATGATAATAATCTACTATGATGATAATTATAGTGTTTAAAAACAATTTACCTAATCTTTCCATTAATGATCAATTACCACTTAGAGATGATAGGAGGGAAATGAATTAACAACAGAATGTTATGACAAATAGATAATAGTTTACTTCTAACCACTATTGTGCTCATTTGTGTTTCTTGAACTATTGTTTACAGCGCAATCAGAGCATTGCATTTAGCCAGTGAGAAATTACCTATATTTTTCATCGGCTGTGTAGTAATATAAAGAAATAGCTATACTTGGGCTTATGCTCTGGTTTGCAGCTAAGAATTCAGTCTCTCAGTTTAGACCTTTAAACCGGTTTTTTGTTTCATTCAATATATACTTCAAACACTCCTCAGATAACCTTTACTACTTTACTACTTATGCGAGAGAGATAAAAAACAGTGTAAGCGCAGCAGACAAAGAATTTGCTAAACGTTTAGTCTGCAGAATATCTCCCCCTCCAGTTTATTTCTCAGTTTTCTTCCAATTAGTATGCTTTGGTTGGGAATTTAGTTATTCAGTCTGAATAAAATGATTCACCCTTCAAGATGCTTTATGATTAAGAACATGCAACAGTGACAGCCACAAAAAAGAGATGTTTCCATAGAGTTTTTACTAAGGTTACACGCACCTTGGGGGGAAAATCAGTTGTCATGAAAAGTGCGTGAAGAATTCTGATATGGAAAAGAATAAGAAAAAAGTTTAAGAGAAAGTTGGCATAAGCATAAATAGAAATTTTTACAGAAGTTAAAATTTAACTCCTTTATGTTGGATACACACAAATAATGATAGAAGGCTACCTAACTGTGGTGTACTGTGACCCAAAGAGGGCTGCATGGCCTGGATTGTAAAGCATAGGCTCAAACAAGCTACAAAAGTACAAAGAAATTTCATATACCAGCCGTACTCTGTGGCCCAGAAGCCAGCCAATATAAATGGCCTAATTCCATGTTATTAAATTCTTTTACCCACACCAAAATAGGTCAATTTCATGGAAAGTGACTGCAGAAAATAGTTCCTGATCTATATTAATTTCTCCAAATGACCTGAATTTTTCAGAGGAAGCTTTACTTGGTGGTCAAAACTGTGGTCTGGACTGTTCTAAGACTAACAGTACAGACAACGTAAATCTTCAGATATTCTCGTGTCCTTTTTTTTGCTTTGAAAAGCAAAATGTAATGAGCCGTTGTATATCTTTTGATCTATGTAAATACACCATTATTTCACTGATTAAATGGTGGTGCAGGGAAAATAAAAATACAGAGCCTTTTTTATGACTACCTTCAAATGTGTAACACAAGTGAGTGAAATAGAAACAGCAGGCAAGAGTCACTGAGCTGTGTGACAGGGTAGTGGCCTAAACAAGTAAGATGAAGAGGTAGAGAGTTTATCTGGGATGGTGAGGACTCATGATTTCAGTATAGCAAAATATGGAGAAACTGAGAGCTGGAAGTGATTCACCAAAGGATAAATTCTTTTTGCAGTGCTACTGGGAAAGAAAGAAAATTACTTGTGGAGTTGAAGGAGGATATGGCCACAATCTAGTTACACAATGTAAATGTGATCAAGGATAAATATGTGTCTCTCACAGGAGAGTGGAAACAAGAGTACTTGTTGAAAATAAGGATATACAGGATGAGGAAGAAAGAGAGGCTAAAGGAGGATGAGACAGGTGAGAAAGAAATGCAAATAGTACAGAGGTGTGAGACTTGGAAAGAACCCGGAGTAAAGGGGAGCTGCCCTTGGTTCTCCTCTAATTCCTGTAAAAGCCTTGTGCAAATACTGGTCAGCTGGTATTTATTATTGTACTGATTTGACTGTAGTTTTACTGATGCTAAAGCAGTAGTGAGTCAAAGGCATTGCAATCCAAAATAGGTGTTGTTTTTGTGATTGGCTTGCAACTGTATGAGCCCATTTCTGGGACCTTTGCACTCCTATCTTCCATCACTGTTTGAAATGGTTGGTTAAAGTATATGCTTAACTCAAAAATGAAGTTTTAATTTACTCAAAACTCACAGGTAAATTAAAATCAGACTCGCATAAGATTTTCTGACATTAAACAATATAAGATCGGTTAGCAAGACCAAGCTGGTGCTTTTTTCCTTGTATGTCTTATGGCATAGATATTAGAAAACTAAAGATGGAGAAAATCAGGATTTTACCTTCCCTCCTTTTCTGATTCAAAGCAAGTTCTGGCTCAGTCTCACAACTAATCTCTGCCTGCAGGCTACTCTGAAATGAATCTGTCCACCTGTCCTGTGCAGGTATCTCCCAATTGGTATAACATAAGTAATTAGTCGCTGGAACTGAATTAGGGCATCTTGTCTGCCAGGCAAATTCTTTAATCAATGAAAGATGAACTAATTTTCATTCTGAGGGCCAACAAAGATGCAAGTGCTGTATATAAAGCACAACTTTTAACAGAAGTACCGAGGGAAGTTGTACTTCCATATCTAAATTACAAGGAGTAGAACAACTTCCCAGAAATTCGTTCAGACTTGTTAAAATGCTTAATTAGGCAGATCTGAACCTTAATCCTGAGTTAGTTCTCTAACTAAAGAAAAGCAAGTAAGCTTTCTGATTCTAAATTGTCCAAATAAGGAGGGAATAAATCTTCCTCACTTATTTTTAAATCAAATCTCTGCCTTCATGATTTAAATTTTTTAGATTAGTGAACAGAATAATTTATTATTCATACGATCTTTTTTTGTAGATTTCTAGTGCACTACTGGATGGGATCTGTGTTGCATTCTTTTGAAATCTTTAAAAGTAGATACTATTGTCTCTCATAACCCACTTATCCAAAGCAATGGATTAAAATATTTTCCTTTCTATCTCTTGTGGACCAGAAAACCTCTTGTTTGCATTCTGCTTCTGAACCAATTTTTCAATATAATCTGAGCTAGACTTGTTCAAAGCCACTTGAATAGAATCAACCACATTTAATTTACTGAGTTAAAAACTGACCAGCTTTAATGTAGTAAAACTTAGGATAATTAATGCATGTGCAGTTTCTGTGATGTACCAAGCTTCCAATAATATATAAATAAGTAACGATGATAAGAATTTTCAATGTACAAAGTGTGTATGCATAAATATATATAGGCAGGCTATTCCTGGTTCAGCACTTAGTTGTTCTTTCTTTTTGAATACTTCTACAGACTGTCATACTTGACAGTACACATATTAAAATAAGCTGCAAAACAATAAATAATCACAGAAAATAAATGCAATCTAAAACATAATAATATGCAAAGCCTATTCCTAATATATAATACATAATATGTCTATATAATAGATCATCCAGTAAGTAGATCATTCAAGTGCCATGCCAAGGTTATATAACTAAGTGAATAAAGGGCTAGTTTGTGTTTTCATAAGTATTTTTCACTTACACTGAAATTCCTGAAATTGCATAAATGAAAGATGTTTTCCTGTTTGTTTCTGAATTGTCTATTTTATGAACTTTTCTCTCTAAGATTACTGTTTCCTCTAATGTTCCCAGTAGAGGATTTAATACATTCTGTGGAATGCACTGTACTGGCCACTGGTGAAATCCAAATCCAATTACCTGCAAACTCCTACAGTATGGACTGATGTGCAAGGTCATAAGAATGATCCTTCAACCTTGTTTTATTTAAGGTGTCACTACCAAAAAGATGAATAGTTGAGTGTCTGTTTCCAAACATGTTAGCATTTCTGGAAATTTGCCATGCTCTTTTATGCAAACTATCTTGATAGATTTCACTGAGATACTTTTGGAAAGACCAATGACAGCAAAAAAAAATTGGCCCTTGTGATATCTAGGCCTTGCTCTACAGCTGTCTGAATATTTTAAATGTGGTTGCAAAGCAGCCCTGTGATAATGGTTTCTGGCCATCAGAGATGTATTTTTTTTTTAAAGCTAAGACATTTTTAAAGCTAGACAAAATTCAAGTACTGAGTTCAAACCTTAATTAAAATCTCTGTTATTAAAAAAATCTTTTAATCATGTTCTCACAAAATTTACTTCTGTTAGCTGGAAGTGATGTGATAAAATATAGCTTTATCCGAATAGTTATTTTGAGTTCAAAAAAGCAAATTCAGGAGGTGTCACCGAAAAAAATACACACCTTAAAAAGAAACCAAAGTTATTGCTGACTTCATAAGACACTTGAAATGGTCTTTTATTTGCTGATATCAAAATAACAACAGTATAAATTTGAAAATTCAATTGGATTTCTTCTATGTCAGGGCCATATTCTCTAAAAGCATATCTATGTCATATTAAAATAAAATGACATACTATCCCTTTGACTAAAATGATTCACATGTGCTTTTATTGCTCAACATATAAGAGTTTATTTCTCTAAATTGCTTTCACACTCACTCTGTCAGCAGTGAACAAAAGAAAGAGACTGGGAAACTGAAGCATAATAAACTTACAAAATATGAATCCACCACTTCACTTAATTGGTTTGATTCCATAAAGCATAATTTATACCAACTAATTATACAGTTTTTGTCATTTAAATGTTGAAGTAAATATAACCCATCCATTCCTTCTTGAAGCATATTTTAAGAATTGGACACAAGCCATTGCAGTCCTGGCAGCTTGCTCAGACTGGTCCACTGCTTGATGAGTTATGGGTTAGCCCATTAGCTTTCAGGAATGATGTGCTGAAATATCTTTTTACTTAGCCAGCTGTCATGCATAAAAGTAGCTGAGAGAGAAAGGCCATCAGTCCCCTTCTGGACCAGGATTCATACATACATGTGCACAGCTTTTGACCACTCTTCTCTACTCAAAGGCACTGTTGTGTTATACCAAATTTTTATTCAATTGCTTGAACATTGCTGTTATGATAGGAAAAGTTACTTTTTCAGTCTTTGTTTTACTTTTTTTATTTTTTTTTTCCTCTTGGTTTGGTAAAAATCAAATTTTGGTATGAAATATTTTTTTTAATATTTACAAAAAAATTCTATCTTTAACAATGAAACATGCACAACAATGCAGAAATCTGCTGTACTAAAGAAGAGCCAGGGAAGACAGAAAACACTTCTGGAAATAAATTGTTATTATAAAATTATTCAGGTTAATTTTTTCCTACAACTTTTAAAGAAAATATCCGTTTACTGAAGTGTCAGTTTTCTGAAATGTGGGCCAATAGATACCTGCAGGTCAAACAACTCTGACAGAAATATGTGTTTAGAGGTTTCCTCTCTGTTACACTGCTCATTACTAGGAGACATGCAAGGTGGGAGTTCCCCACTGAATACGTTCAAAAGCACAGTTTCTAAATAAAAAATTCCATGTTCAGCAGGATAGTCAGTGGTTTTTCATCACTGAATGCTGATAACCCATCCAAACCTGCCTGTCTCCTTAAAGGACCCTCAATGAGATGAAGGTGTTTCGTGATACCTTTTTTTTGCAAGCTTGTAATGTATTATTTATCAATGTAGGTCCTTCCAAATATTAATAATATATATCCTCCTACTTCTGCTTTGAAAACCCTTTTTTTCTCCAGCTTTACTAAGTTCAGAAAATAAATTTAAACTTTATCTTGTGAAATTTAATATTGCCTTATTTGATTAGGTGATCTATAGCATAAGTTCTTTGGCATAAGTCCATTGCAAAACTATGGTCCTGATTATGTGACATAAAAATCTTAACCCTGCAGCAGTTTGTGTTAAAGAACCTTTAGTCCTTTTTTTCAGTCTACACTTCCTGGATTTGTTGACCAATGAGGAGCAATGGGATACTGGAGATCTCAATCCCAGCAGCACCTCGGGGTCCTGACCTCTTGCCAGGCCTGAATTTGGCACCCACACAGATTGGATTTTAAAGACTTATTTTTTCACGTAAACTAAAATTCTGCACAAGTATCCTTTTAGTTATGGTAGTCAAGCAAATGGCAAACTCCATTTCCAGACAGTTAATTACTCTGAATAATTTCAATGCTTTCAAGAGAAAAAAAAGGAAAATACAGTTGCTGTGTTCAAAATATAATTCATACTCAATTTTTTCTCACATAGTTATTTTGTTTAGATGCAATTAGCCTTGTGTGTCTGTGAATTTCAGGCACACTGCACATCATCTCATATACTGCTTAACCAAACAGGGCTGGCTAAGTAAATCCCCATTGATTGAGACTGTCTCCTGTAACATACGCAAAAAAAAAAAAAGCTATACCAATACACTGGAGTCCCCACACTGACATTTTCGCTTGTAAGCCATGTTAAGTGTTTGTTATTTTCAATATCAACACAAATCTCCAATCTTATTCTCTTCTGTTTTGTTGAGAGTCGCTGCTGTAATTTGTCCTTTGTGACATTTGATATAATAGAAAGAAAAGGTTTTCAACCTCACTAACATGCAAAGTACAGGACAAGCTTGGTCTCTTGTGTGTGATTTTTTTTCTTCTTCATAGCAACAATTGGGCAAAGATGTCTTAACTGCAATTCGTGCATTAAATGAGACCTGGAGGCTATGTTCTTCAAAGAGGATATATTCTATTTTTTCTCTGTGTCATGAAAACCATCTGACATTATGTAAAACTTGTGCATTTTTTGCACCACCAGAGTAGATGAAAGCATGTAATAAGATATAAAATACTAAGACCCCTAAAAAAGGAAGTAAAATATACAGTTGAAAACCAGAATGGGAGTGAGCACTGGGCACATGAAGCTTGCCAATGTACTGAGTTTTCAGTCTCTAGGCAGTTACATTATTTCCTGTTGCACCCATGGTACCCTTTCAACAGCAAATGTTCCAGCTGAAAGGAAGGAGAAGACTGCAATTGTGGGCAGTTTAACAAGCACTGAGGATGAAGACAGTAGGAATGATGGTACAAAGAGGCTCTCTGGGATAATTTTCTCATTGATCAGGTTTGGATGATCCCACAAGTGCTTTGACAGCATGTCATGAAACTAAAGGGGATACCATGTAAGGTCTGACAAAATAAAGAAGTCTTAGGATTGAAATTTAGGCTAGCAAATTAAACCTGAAGATAAGGACATTCGTAGTAGCATAGTTTGAACTATTCTCACCATGTACAGTCAGGAGAAAAAGATTGAAAGGCAATGCTTTAAATGCCTGGCTGAGAAAAAGCGGTGAGGAGAAGTGACTCACATTATTGGAATGTTGGAGCACTTTTTAAAGAATAAGAAAAATTGCAAAATTCATTTTGGCCATGAGAAAAATAGGTTTAAAAACTTTTCTCTGACTATTGTGATACCTAGTGAAAAGTTCAGGAGAATTTTCAGGTGTTGGAAAGCACAAAATTAGAAAAAAATTGCAAAGGTTTGCAGTTCAGACAAAGGGTGCAGTGATGAGAATTCTGCATTCTTAAATGGAGAATGCTACAAAAGATGATAGCCCAGTAGGAAATGCAGAAGTGGTAGCTCATGCGGGATCAAACTAGGGACCAGTAAAGAGAAGAAAGAAAGCCATAATATAAAGCCAAGGGTTAAAATGGGAACTAGTATAGGTAACTTTAATGACTAATGTTAAAAAAGAATATCAGCATTATACCCATGTTCAATATCTGTGGGAAAGAAGAAAATCAGTCAGGCAGCATGATATCAAGGAGCAAAACATGCAGGATAGTCACAGAAGACTTTAGCAGTGGAAGAATAATGATGGTTGTGAAAGGCATCTTTGTCAACTAAGACTTTAAAAAGAGGACAGTATTAACAGCTATTCTGGAAAAGTTTCCTAGTTAATTTAAATTTTGAAACAACTATAATTAGTTTAAATGTAACATTTGTGCAGGAGCCATAAAAACCAGAATTACAAGATGGTTGCATTCAGTTAAATGAAAAATGAGAAGAAGGTGGAAACAAATAAAACTGAGGCATATTACTATAGAAATTCTGAATGAGATAGCTGAGACTGTTAAATCACTATGGGTGGTGTGGATACTATCTAGGGATATCATTTAGAAGACCCACAGCAAATGCACCTATCCATTAAAAGGCAAATCTGTAAGGGCAAACAACATAGCTAATAAAAGCAAGAGCACATATTTCAAAAAAATGAAGTTGTGTCTCAGAGAGGACAATAGAAAGAACCATAAAACCTGCTTTATCTATAAAACCATAGTAAAGGAGACAAGAAATGAGTTTGAATAAATCTCTCCAAACAAGCTAATAATAATTGTCTTTTAAGACATCTGGAGGCCAAAGCCTGAGAGGAACTGTGTAAAGCCAGCCCAAAACTGAGATACAGAAGTGCTCAGAGAAGATAAGATCACAAATGTAAAACTTATTCCTTTTTTTCTTTTTTTTTCTTTATTTTTAGTACAGAAACATTGGAGATTTTTTTCTATGCTAGAACTTTATAGGGGACTCAGGAGAAGGTTAAATTAGCTATAGAAGCAGTTGTGGAACAAACAGACACAACAGTAACAAATCATTTGGATTAGCTGTTACATGCCCAAGAGCCTGAAGAATGAAATAAGGGAACTATTATGATGTGCAATATTTTGCTTCAAACCACTGTGGCACAAGAAGGCTTGGAGGTATAATATAACACTGATGTTTTTTCCCCCAAAAGTTCTCCAGGGAGTCCAGGGGAGCTAAGGATGGATATGACTGACATGTACAGGCAAAACAGTAGGAGCAGATTTGCTCAACTCAGAGAGAATTTCCCATACTGAAAAAAGAGAAATCAACACAGCTTCTCTAAATAAAGCTGATATTTTGCAGTGCTTTCTGAATTCTTTGAAGAGACTAACATGCAGGCAGATATGTAAAGATGAACTCAAAACAAGTGAGGGGAAGCTGTTTGTTGTAGGATATATGATTAGTCTGTGTACCTCTGACAGAGGATGTAGACTCTGAAATTTAGTGTAAGTTTCAGAGCAATGGGACAATTTGCAGCAAGAAAAATACATTGAGAGTTGTTAAATACAAAGACACCTTTAGAACTAAATATAATTAGAAAGTAAGGAAGTTTTATGAAGTATTGCTTGGTCTGTTTTATGGATAACATCTAGACATGAGGGTAAGAAATGGAAGGACCAAATGGATCCTTCTCATAACATGATCTTTCTTACATGCCTGCAAAAGCACAAGCCCTTTTCAGATTGAGTAAAAGAAGAATTTTTATATGAGAGAAAACTTCACAGTCACAGATGTGGTTTTGTACCTACAGAGTATTCATAATACATGTAGTGGGATTTCAATTCATGGGCAAGGAAGAGATAGAAAGTAAAAAGCTGCTGTGATCTTACTGCAGATTTATGCAATATATTCTAATACAAATTTGCTCTACTAAAGATTTTTAGCAGCTAATTATTTTTGCATAGTTATCAAGATTTATGCTTGATTAGTTTCTGCATTTTGAAGGTACAGAATATAGAAAATTTCAGTGAATTTATGGAGACAAGTAAGTGACAATCCTCTTAATCACATACAGACTATGAAACTCTTTAAATTAGCATACTTCTGAAAAGCTTAATTTAAACTAACTGATGTGAAACATAATAAATTATCAGTGAATGATCACTGTTTTGAGGCTGTAAGTGTTTTAAGGGACAGCTATAATCTTCTGGGCCAAGACATATAAAAATCTGTTCCTGAATATCATAACAGTAACTTTTAACATGAGCTAGCTCTGCCTTTGGTATCTGGAAGTCTGAGGTTATAACTTTTTGAAATTTGAAGAGGTTCATTCATACTTTCAAATTGAGCTCTATATTATTAAAAAAAACCAAACCAAACCAAACCAAACAAACAAAAAAACCCAAAAAACAAAAACAAAACAAAACAAAAACAAAAAAAAAACCAAACAAACAAACAAAAAAAAAAAACCAAAAAAAACCAAGACACCTCATTTTTTTCATCATAAAATGTTATTTTTCCAGGATTTCAGTTTCTTATCTACAGGACTTTTCCACATTAATACTTTTAGTCATGCTTATTTGAAAATCAGTGCTTTGGAATACTACATACTCTTAGGAAACCTGGGTGGGTTGTCGTTGACATCCGTGAGAGTAATGTTCACAGTGGTGGTACCAGCTAGTCCTCCCAGCTGTCCTCCCATGTCCTTGGCTTGGATTAGAACTTGATATTGTTCTTTCACTTCTCTGTCCATATTTGGCAAAGCTGTTCTTATTACACCTATGAGAACAAACAGGAAAGAAAAGGAGCAAATAAACAAAGGTCTGTGATTGTCTACTCTTAAAAATCAATACTGGATCTCTTGAACCAGGAATAGAATCCTTCTGAATGGGTTGATGAGAGGAGGTCACACAAAAACATGCAAATCACTCAGGCTTTTCAAATGTGTATTTGTCAACTTTTCAACCACTCAAAAAGACTGTTTTGTCTTTTCAATCAGGACATGAATGGATGAAAGAGAATGATGGCTTTTCACTAGGGATGTGAATGCTGTGATCATAGGTTTGCCACATCAGTGGTGAGGAATACTGCCTTGTACAGAGTAAGGCAATGTAGATAGAGGTGGCATTGCATTGCACAGCCTGCAACTTCAGTTGTTTCTAACCATTCACTTGACAATGAATTCATTACTGTAGGCTAAGACAATGTTCCTATGTACAAAAGGAGGTCTTTATTTGAAGACTCTTCCTTTCCTAGAGAAGTTTTTTCTTGATATAGCACAAACATGCAGTGAAAATTTCAGCAACTTCCTTTAAAAGACGTAATTTAAATATCACAGTAAGACATGGCTTTTAGTCTTTAGTGATTTTGGAGAGCTGCTATCTAAGCTGACATGCCATGATTTCCCTTCTGATATGCTAAGAACATATAGAAGAAAAGGAAGACTTGGAGAGAGAAAGAGGGGGAAAGAAAGGGAGAGGTACTAATGAACACACAAATTAGCTGATGAAGTTGTATAAAGCTAAAAGATTGGGGGTACTAAAGGCTTTTCTTGAAATCAAATATGTAGGAGAAAATACATGTCTTTGTCAAAATTTTACAAATGTCAATAGCATTGCAAAATGTGATTTATTCAACATCAGTTATCAGAAAATGTCCAGGGGCACACTGGTGCAGATAACATGCAAAACTGAACAATAAACCAACTGGAAGTATGATTTCCCTAGTTATTGTTGGTTTATTTCTAGTATTAAACAGTTTATGTTAAAAGCAGGTTTTTTACATGGTGTTTAAATGGCCTGGAATAGCAAGAAGCACACTTTAAAGACCACTCATCTTTATAGCAACTAGCCACTGCTGTCCTAACAAGCTACAATAGGAACTTATAATATTTTCCAGAGTCTAGAGATAACTTTGACCTAAATCTGCTATTTCTGGAACCTATTAAAAATTCCCATTGAATTGAACTCTATAACAATTTCTTGCCACATATAATATGGTAATAATGACAACTTTATTAGGAATCACTATTTTCCTGCCTCAGGATGGCATGTACTGCATGCAGTTTGCTCCAAACAGAAATCTTGAATTATAAAACTGCAAAAAATTTGTTCCTATTCATGAGATTTAGAAAAAAGAATATTTTTGAGAATAGGATGAACTTTACTAGGTTTCCCCTTCAATCTCTTAATCTTAATTAATGTTTAATTTGGCATTGTGGAGACTATATATATAGGTATATTACAATATCCTTGGTATGTTCATTCCAAGGAGAAAAGACGTGTAGGAAGGAAAGACCTCCTGTGTTATACCAGCAAAATGAAATAACAGAATTATAGGTTCAGAATGTGCTAAGTTGGAAGCCACCCATGAGGATCATTGAGTGTAACTCCTGTCTTTGCACAGAACACACCAAGAGTCACACCATGTGCCTGAGAGTGTTTGTCCAAATGCTTCTTGAACTCTGTCAGGCTGGATTTGTGACCACTGCCCTGGGAGCCTATTCCAGTGCCCAACACCCCCTCTGGGTGAAAAACCTTTCTCTGATATCAAACGTAAACCTCCCTTGACTCAGCTTAATGACATTTCCTCGAGTCCTGTCGCTGGTCATAAGAGAGAAAAGATCAGTACCTGCCCCACCTCTTCCCCTCATGAGGATATTGAAGACCAATGTGAGATTTCACATCAGTCTCCTCTTGTCCAGGATGAACAGATCAAGCAACCTCAGCTGCTCCTCAAGGCCCTGCACCATCCTCATGGCCTTCCTTTGGATGCTCTCTAACAGCTCAATTTCTTTTTAACATAGTGGCACCCAAAGCTGCCCCCAGCACTGGAGGTGAGGCTGCCCCAGCTCAGAGCAGAGCAGGACAATCCCCTCCCTTGCCTGGCTGGTGATGCTGTGCCTGATGCCCCCAGGACAGGGTTGGCTCTCCTGGCTGCCAGGGCACTGCTGGCTCATGGTCAACTTGCCATGGACCAGGATGTCCAGGTTCCTTTCCACAGTGCTGCTTTCCAGCCCTTATTCCCCAGTCTGTCTGTACAACCAGGGTAGCCCCATTCCAACTGCAGAATCTGGTACTTGCTTTTGTTAAGTTTCATATATTCTTTGATTGCCCAGCTCTCTATTTTGTCAAAAATCTGTAGGACCTCCCTGCCCCCACGGGAGTCAACAGCTCCTCCCAATTTAGTGTCATCAGCAAACTTACATATCCTTGCAGTTCCTGTGTCCAAGGGACTTATGAAGATGTTGAAGAACACTGTGTTGAGGATGGATCCCTGCAGAACCCCACTAGTGACAAGTGACCAGTCTGATGTCACCCCTTTCATACAACCCTCTGTGCCAAACCGTGAGCCAACTGCTCATTCATCATGTGATGTCCAGCTGTGTGCTGGACGTTTTGTCCAGAAGGATTATGTGAGAGAAGGTATCAAAACTTTTGCTGAAGTTCAAAAAGATTACAGAAAAAGATGACAGAAAGAAAAAAACAAACAAACAAAAAACCCCAAAAAACAACAGAGCATGGGCACACAGTGGGCTGTGAAGAGAAAATGCAGTTTATCTGGTTGATATAGGTGTTCTGGGTACAACTAAGTGGCTTTCTCAGAAATGTTCCAGGAGGTTTTTCAGAAAATGAAGAATGGGCTATCACTCCAGTAGTAAGGTTCCAAATCACCCATTGTTTATTCCTGTCTGGAAGTGTAAGGTCATTCTATATATTTTTCTGGAAAAAAACCCTTTCTCTTCAGAAGAAAAAAAAAAAAAAGTCTAGGAATTCATGGGCGATTTTCTTTTTTCTGCCTAATCTGTTTCAAAGGCTTAGACAAAATACTGAGAAATATTATTTCTTCCAAAATCAGTTACTATGGATAGGAAAAATGTGAATTAGAGTTATTTTACAACAAAATAGAAGAATAACATAGAGGTAAAAATCCATGGGAAGGAAAGGGCTCCAAATGTTGGTATTTTAACTTCAGCATCACAAAGAATATCTAGATTTAAATCAAAGGGTAATTAAAATATAGAGGCCTTATGTGCATGTAATGGTATTCTGAGTTTTTGTAAATCCTTTTACCTTAAGATTTTACCATATTGTTCAACTGCAGAACCTAATAACTTTGAGTTTCTTTTCTGTCTTTTCAGATGTCATCAATATCAAATGTGTAGAAAAATATGGTCTCCATGAGATCATTGAAAACTGAAAATAGTATGTATGGGACTTGGGCCAGAAGATTTGCTCTCCAAAGTTATTGACCCGTAATTCAGCAGGAGATCACTCACTTTTGTGGAAGAGAAAACCCAGGTTCCAAGAAAAACCTCCTGCATATATATTAACATCAATACTCCTGCTGATACCAATTTGGATTTCAATAATAAAACTGAAGTCAGAAGATGGACTAGAATACCAAGTCTAACAAAACCTGGTGACGTCTAGCCATAAATAAGAATATTGACCTCATAAATATATCAGAAAATTGGGTGGAAAGGACATTTTAATGGTGGAATGGACATTTTCATTAAAAAGATAAAATACAGAACAAAAAAAAAGAGAGGTTATCTGGTTTAAGAGAAGTTCTCATGTTAAAAAATCCTCACACATTAAAATCAGAAGAGCAATCTTATAGCATTTAAAAATAGCCCCCACATATAATATTTGAGGCCTTAGAATGTGCCATTCAAACAGTTGCTCCCCAGAAGGTACTGTATTGCATTTAACTGCCCTGAAATAACAATAAAAGCTAACTCTCCCACTTCCACTTGCTTATATCCAACAAAAAAATGGAAAAAGATTAGGAGGTCTGTAAAAACAAGGAGTAAAAGGGACAGCTATGACATTCAGACCCATTGAGGATAAAAACTATTAAGTGTACGAGTTTCATATCAGAGGAAATGTGTAACACTTATAAGGAGTGATTTGAGGAAGGCCTATGTATAAAGTCGTGTGCTTGACAAACACAATCCTTATTCCACACACAAAGTTTTAGTCAGTGGTTTCACAGTTACAACTTTGCAATGGGATCTTGAACTAGTAACAGAAATTTCCACAAACATATCAACATCTGTGCGGTAGAAGCTAAAGAAACAAACAATATTTGGAACTGTTTGGGAAGGAATAGAGAACAGAAGTGCTTTTAAACAGCTGTATACATCCATATCAGGTGTCTTCCTGAATACTGTGTGCAATTTCTCACCCTGAGGAGGAGAAGAATGGTTATTGTTATGGGATGGCTTCTGTTTAAAGAAGTCTTCAATCTAGAAAAGAGTGGATCCAGAGAGAACATAAATAGAAATTAACTGTTCACTGTCTTATGCTCTTATGCAATGTGTGAGGTATGAAACAAGTTAAGAGATGCCCCTCTTTCAAAAAAAAAAAGAAACCAAAAAAAACCCAAAAAGCGTATGAGGAGCTGGTTCTTACCCAAATAAACTTTTTCTCTGTAATTTCTAGTTAGTCAGTATGCAGAAACTGTACTTCCAGACAAGTCAAATCTACTGGGAAGTGGAAATGTTGTGGAGGAGAAATACTTTTAGAATTTTAGTTACTTGACCCTGCTAGCCACCCAGGAACTTTGTAAAGACACGTTCTTTGGAAACAAAAAGAGTATTCCAGGTGCATCACTAAACACTCTTCATCCCTCACTAGAGCTAAGCAGGCCATCACTTTTGGAAAGACGATACAGGGCAGAAACTTAGTACAGATGTTCTTGGGTTCTTAAAATGACTACAAGATTATGTCTCAAAATTGTTTCTGGAATGCAAGAGATGGTCAAAAAAGCCAACAGCAACAACACAAAAAATGCTTATTCATCTGCTGACAGTTCTAGTTTGTCATTGCACTGAAATGGCTTTCTTCCCCTTTCCTGTCAAAAGCAGTCAGGACAGATTTCTGGCAGCAAAACTCTGCAGTGAAAAACTACTGTATAAACTCCTCAGTTATAAAATAAAGAATTAGAAGGACCAGATCTTTAGTACTGCCCCAGACTTCTGTATTTTAGAACAAATCATTGATCACCATCCTGTGCAGAGTTATTCACATACTTCTAGAGTCAGTGTTAGACTCATGAGTAATTTTCATAATGTAAACTTTCTAATGTAAGATACATTGCAACATATTATTGATGCTTGTAGAAGCATGAATATATATATATTTTTTTTTTTATTCTGGTATAGGATTTTAAACTATGCTGGCCTACTGTTTCACCAATCTTCCTCTACAGCTGTGTCTGTTCTTTTAGCACATGAATAACTCATTTAAGGTAATAGCCAGGTTTATATGATGTTCCAGGACTAGTAGGGTGCAGGCTATCACCTATGGTTGACTCACTAATGAGTAACAGATGAGAACATATGACACAGCCATTCAAAGTGCCGTGGGAAAAATAGTTCTTCCAGGTACCACTAACTACTCTTTTTCTTGTAAAACTTGTACTAAAACTCCAGTTTTGGCTCCAGTAAAGATTTTCTTGCCACTGAATTTATACCCATTCTTCACAAAACTGAAATGAAAAATTAGATTAAAGGCAAATAATTTTTCCCCAGACACCTGAAGAAGTTCTATTTCAGTTTGAAAAGTAGAATTGCTCACTGCAAATTACAGTAAGATCTCCTGCTAAATGGAGCATGGCACTAAGAAATGTGTACATTGGAAATGGTGTGTTCACAGCCTTACAATGCTCCACATTCAGGGCTAAAGCCCTGAATCTGACATTCAAGTACAGCTACATTGGAATGTGAAACTATTTGCTGAAGGGAGCATATGGATAGCTTTCCTGTAGCACACTCAGGATGCCACAATGTGTGTCAATTCACCATGTATGTTATCACTTCCTCAACTAAATTGCTAAATATAGAATCAAGAATGACATTTAGAAATATAGGACAAGATACCCAATTAACATGTCTACCAACCTCCCAAATACTTCACTCTCTTTAAACATAATATCTTTTTCTACTCACACAATCCAGTAACCCTAGACAAAAATAATATGCCCCAGGAAAAGAGGAGGGAAGGAGATGATTAGCTGTTCCACAGTCTCAAATTAGTTCAATATAACAAAGCAATAATTGCTGGAGAATTTCTGACTGTATGTTCAGCAAGCAAAAATGCTGAGAAGACCCAAGTTAAAAAACTCAATCATCAGGGGAAAAAAAAAAAAGGATACATGCAGAATAAAGTTTTATCTATAGGGAAATAGTAAAACATTGAGAAAATAATCATTCCATATAGACATATTTTAAATATTCCAGGACTGATTGGAGGAACATGTTTCTTTTGTTTCTACAAAACACTGTAATTCTTAAAAAGCTAGTCAATACTCAAAACTGAATCATGCAGAGAATTGCTCTCCTGGATTTTGGCCGTATCAACGAGGTCCATATTTATTCATTGATACTGACTATATGAATCTAAAAACCAAAGCGTAAATCTTCCACTGTTGCTAGTAAACTATTTACCTGTCTTGGGATCAATGGAGAAATATGGTTGCCCCTGAAGAATGCTGTAAACCACTCTAGCACTGTTTCCATAAGTGGGATCATCAGCATCTGTCGCCTTTACTTGAAGCACGTATGCTCCTGCAAAGAAACACAAGTAATCACATTTTTGTCAAAGAGAAGTGATCAGGGATATTTCAGAAACACTAGTCCAGTTGCTAGTGGATTCTTTTGCAATTCTTGTTCCACTGGAAAAAAGGTGAGAACAAAACTGTTAATTCTTCAGCTCCATGCTAGCAACCACCTAGATAATAGCTGAGGCATAAAGGAGAAGAAAGGGAAAGGTATCTACTGTCAGAAGATACTTACAAATAGTGTATGATGCATGCATTATTTGCAAAAACTTTTTGTATGGCACATATAGGATGGAGGCTTGGGAAAACTCAATACTAAATTTTGAAAAAAGCTTATACCCCACAACTTTGTGAAAAAGTAGATAACTATGAAAGTAAAATAGGGAGTTGCCTTTAAAACAAGTGTTTGGTCAATCAGTTCCTGAATCTTCAGTACAATGAAGTGAACCAAGCTCTAAGTACATTAAAGAACTGCACTGCAGTCCCCTAAAGTTGGACTTCATATTCCTACTGTAGAATGAAATTAGGTGTTTAGTTCAGGTAATTGTCTTCAAAATCCAGACTTGAGTACCCTAGCCCTTCCAATACAGCTCAGTAAGAAATAGAAGTACTATAGAGGAAGTAGTCCTGGTCACTTTGTTTTCAGCCATTGCTATAGACCAGACGTTGTGCAGTTTTCTTTACATTACAACTTAAAACAGACCAATGGAACAAAAGAAATGCACATGAAAGCAGAAAACTCATTGTAAATGGCAACAGTCTGCATTAAAGTCTTATTCTTCTTGCTGGTTGCTAATCTATTTACTTTACACTGCCCCATAATTAAAATAGTTTTCAAACTATAAGCAAAACAAACTGCCACATTGTTAGGCTTTCCAATCAGCTTTGAAGAATTGTTTCCTATGATCTTCTGTGCAATTCAATGTTGGAATTTGCAATGCTGATTTGGAGTGAAGGTTGCCTACACAAGAAACATAACAGTGATGTGTGTTATCTCCACCATTCCTGTTTTAAGCAGCATTGTGTATTTGGAAGTCATTTGGCATTTTTGAAAGAATATCTATGGAATAATGCAAGAGCTTTAAGACAATTTTTCTGCAATGAAAATCAACAAGTTTAAAAGAATATTAAGAATTGGAAAAGAACCTTAATGGACTTGTCAAAGTTTAGCTCTGGGAGTACTTCACTGAGAGATGTTCCATGTGAAAGGTCCTATGACTTAGGCAGGAAGGTAACAGCAAAGGTTAATTGTTTGAAGGATAATTTTTTCAGTGCCTGGTCCAGGTAATCTCGTCATATGAGGACTGACAGTGGTGCTGAAAGGTTTGGTACTAGCATTGTAAAAACACTTGCAGAGTGATGGCAGCATCAGTCTTCTCCTGTTACAGTATATTGAGCAATAGAGAATGAAAAGCTATTCCAAGAGATATTCTATCTCCTGAGGAAAACACAAAAATGTAGCTGTTATTTGGTTAGAAATCACTTTTTACAGTTAATGGGTACATCATGGTCTTAAGCTAACAGCAAGTTCCATTAAAATCAACTTCTAAAAGAAAGAAAATATTAGCAAATAATAAAAGAAAATAAATGAAAATGAATGAAAATAAACACCACAGCTGAATCCATATCTATAACTCCTCACTCAAAAATGTGATATGCAGCATGAAGGAAGCAGACATTGGCCATGAAACTGCCTGAAAATTCTGTGACTGACCAAGGTGCTTGATAATCCCAGCACATACTGATTATTAGTGTAAATATTCCTAAGTACATGCTCCAGGTAGTCCATGTTTATTACACAAAAGGAGGAAGAAATGTTGATTCACAAACTAAGTTTTATTAAGGGAGACATACAAAGTCTAATAAATAGTTGGCATTGAATATGAAAAATAATCCACTTCACATTGACAACACTTTCAACTATATTAACTCATTTGTCAGATCTTTTTCAACTAACAGATAATATGTAAAGCTTATATTGCTATGAGAGATCTGGCATGTTGGTTTGTATTTTTTAATATGCTTCCAGTCATTTACTTATTTAAATGCATACTTAATGTCTTAAATGGGTTTTCTGAAATTGGCTTTTCATCCTTTCAGTATTATCACGCATTGCTCTTTGTATCTAACAAGCCTTCTGTTTTATCGCAAAACATGAAATTAATGTATTTTAAAAGTAGACTATAACATCAAATTATATTTTTTCAGGCAATAATGCAGGTCACTACAGTTGTAAATCTTTAATACACATAGGTAGTGAGGAAGGATGACATTAATTATAGCTCATGACATTTTAATTAAAATATATACTTATATTACTACGTGGAGTAATGAACAAAAAAAGATACCTTTTTTTTTGGAAATACTTTATATGATAGTCAACATCTAAATATATTTTAATTTTTTATGCGCAGGCAACACACATTTGATGTAAGGCATTATAAAAGGCAGAAAAAAAATGAATCATGTGCTTTAGATATTTATGTCTTAGAAAGAGAAAAAAATAATGTTGAAACATTCACACAGCTCAAGAAATGGTGTGGAATTTTAAAGATTATGTTTTCTTTCAAAAAATAAAAGTGGTATTGAGGACTAACATACTGTAAATTACAGCAAGCACACTCACCTGAATTTTACTCTAGCTAAAACTAAAAGGGATTAATCAATAAGTGCAAACAGGATTGAGCCTAAGATCTATAACTTGCTGGCAAAACTGACAGAAAGGGAACTAACGAAAATCTTGTTGTTTATATAAGAATAACTGGAAGGAACTGTAGGATGTCTCAGTTTATATCATAACAGAAATGTTTATGAACTATTGATTTGACTTCCAGAACAATTACCATTTTTTTCTGAGAGCCTCTCATTGATAAAAATACTATTTTCCAAAAATAAAAAGAATCTTTGAAAGAAGAGAAATATTGATGAATTCTCTTCCCATCCAAGGAGTACTAAAAAGAAATTTCAAAATATTCTAGTAGCCAGTTTGAGATTTTCTAATTGCTTATGAATGTCAAAATTTGTTTAAAAAAGTACTTTAAAATTTAGACCCTCCCAAGCTCTGAAACAGAATATTTAGTTACTTTATTATCTTTGCTGTTTTGTTGGGGTTTTTCTTGTAAAAGACTAAAATACTGAGCCTTTGTTCTATTTCAACCTGGAAACAAATTTTAACTTCACCGAAATATAGATAGAGTGGGATATCTTGTTCTCTGTGAAGATACTGCTGTCTTTCAAAGTAACAAAGCATGAAATATTAGTTTTTTTATATTTAGTTTCTTGACCTGAAGAGCATGACAAAGAATACAAAAAACCTAACTGGATCTAGATAAAACGGTTATTTCATTGTAAAGGAAAATGAGATGATTCAATGCTATGAGAATAATAAAGCAGACTTATTTAGACATGATTCCTCAAAAAAAAAAAAAAGTGCAGTCAATAGAATTGCAAAGATAAACTAGAAAGGAGATAGTGATAAGTTATGTCTTTTTTGTTAAGAACAGCTTACACTATGCCTGCAAATCCCATGAAGTTTGGTTAGAAAGGCCAAAATTCAGTTGAGTGGTAGCAGTGCATTGCTTTACACACGAAATGAGAGGATGGTCTGCTTTGAGGCTTTGAAGAGGTAAGAGAAGCCTGGATGGGAGCAGTTAAGTTTTAAAGGTTAATTAAGAAAGGAAGGGATAGTGAAATGATAGCAGGACTTCAGGTGTTCCACAGGCTCTGGCTGGAGCATCTCTCCACTCCACAGAGATCAGAGATTCAGTCAGACTCAGACCCTCATCCTGCCACATTTTGAATTTTGACAATAACAAAGATATCACTTCTTTGGTGATCCTGTGAAGTGGATTACTACTTCAACTCTTCTCCTTTGAAATTCAGGGCTCTGATTTTACCATTTTTCTTGTTCACCATTTTTTTGTCTTGCATTAGCAGGAAGTGAGTATTTGACATAGTATGTGAATTTTCATGGAATTACATTTTGTAATGGACTACAGAAGGTAGTTTCATCTACTTCATGGTGAGTAAAGACATGATTTCTTTGTAGAATCAGAAGAACTGTCATCATCTTGCTGCACAACCTCTCCTCTTCCACATGCATGATTTAGTACTTTTGAAAGAAATTAGATGATTATGAATTTTTTTTTTTTTTTATGGGCAGGGGGAAGGAAGAGCACAGCTGCTGGCATAGAAACTACTTTGTGCAATATTCTTTCTAAGCAATTCCAAAAATAGCACCATGGCAACCCAAACAGCATCCATCTTCTTATCAGAATTCAAGTAAAAATCTAATCAACGCATTTCATAGTTGTGGTGTGTTTGTTTTTTTTTTTTTTTTTTGTGTTTTTTTTTTTTTTTTTTTTTTTTGTTTTTTGTTTTGTTTTGTTGTTTTTTTTTTTGTTTTGTTTTGGTTTTGTTTTTTTTGTTGTTGTTGTTTTGTTTGTTTGTTTGTCTGTTTGGTTGGGGTTTTTTTGTTTTGTTTTTTTTTGGTTTTTTTGGGTTTTTTTTAAAGATTAAGGAAAAAAGAAGTGAATTTATGGCTCACTGCAGCACTACATTGCAATTCAGATCAGGCGATTCCGTGCCTCAATAAATATTCCCTTGACCTGCCACTAGTAGTTTCAGCAAAACTCCAGTGCTCGAAAGACATGTGCATTTGTAAAGAGAGATGCTGACATTGTCCTTTTGGGGCTTATCTTTTATAGAAAAATTACCAATAATAAGTTTTGAATATCTATTCTGGAAGCTGACTCCCACAAAAGTAATGTGAGAAAGACATATTTTACTTGGAAAAGTCAGTTTCCAGTTTATGCATTCATGGCTGTGCAGCCCTGATAATAATACAAGCTTGCTGGCTCCATCAATATCTTGAACACTAGACACAATCAGGGAAGCACACTTTATTTCTGTTTTGCATTCCAGACATCACCCTGAACATATATATTTCTCTCAGCTGTCAGAAACAGCCATGGCTACAAAAGCAATACAGCCATTCCCTTTTGTAATTGATGAAGAACAGCAGTCTTTTGATAATAGTTTTGCTGTGCTGGTAGCTAAAAGCAGCTGTTGCAAATCTCAGCATTTAGAGCATAATTAAGCATATTTCTAGTATGTCTAGAATAATATTTAACTTATATTGGCAACAATCCAGGGAGTATGGAAGCTGGCTTTTTTTTCCTGCTGGTCATCCCTGTCTCCCTTATGGACGATGAGGGTAAACACAGGAAACCTGCTGTGGGGGGTTTTTGGGGGGTTTTAGCTGATTATTTAGCTTAGAAATCAGTGAAGCAAATATTTTCTTTCCCCCCCCCCTTTTTTTTTTTGGTACCATCATCTGTTGAGGTCAGCCAGAGTTAAGCAACTCAATCTGGCTAAGCTAATAATGCCTGTTATTCACTGAATATTTATTTAATTTATTTTTATTAATTTAGGCTATTCATTTTATTATAAAGACATTCAGCTGCTTACACAGTCTCAAGGCTGTGATAATGTTTACATAGGTTACACTTGTGAAGAAAATTAGGAGCTTGAAATAGCAGCTAATAATCTATACCCAATGTGCACATAAAGGAGTGGCCTGGCAAAATAACTGCTGGAAATTATGCATAAGGAGAATGGCAGAAGAACCAATTAGCAAATACTAAGCTTAATATCTATCTGTTTGAAAAATACACCTCTGGAGAGTGATTTTTTTCCTTTCTGTTTTCAAGATTGCTTTCCTCTTACCAATATGACAGTAGATCTTCTTATATATAGGGAATTTAGCAAATAGAAAAATTTAGCTTTGACTTCTCCTTTTATCATCTTGACGAGTCGATTAGTTTTCAGGCTATGACTCAATCGGGACTTAAGTCTGCCGGTATACCTTTATGGCTAGGATAGGTGAGATAAAAATAACCAGTATACTCTCTAATCATGATAGCTGTGTTGGCAAATCTCCCACTGTAGATGTTTCTGTGCTGATAAAAACATGCTTTTGCTGTCTTAGTTTATGTTTTACAGGGAGGTGGTTTAAGTTGTATTAGGAGAACCTTTATGATATCAAATGCTATGTCTCAACCAGACAACTTTTCCCGAACACCTTTGGAAATCAGATGTGCCCTGAGAAATACCTTCTGCAATGGAGTTATAAAACAATAAATTTTAGCCCTACTCAATGCACTGAAATCTTTAAGGCTTGAGGAAAAATGAGTCAACCCCAGAATAACAGCACAAAGAGTTACTATTCATTTATTAATCTGTAAAGTTTCAGTGTGATCAAAATACTTTTTCAGACTCAAATGTTCAACAACATAGATTCTTCTCATCCTAGACAAAAGAGCACTAGATAAAGAATTTTTAAGCAGTCACTTCTCTCATGGAAGAACTCCTGGATAGTCTTAATTGTGGCAAAGATCTTGAAATTGTGACTACTGACAGTCGCCAAGCCCTCTTCACCCCAAAATAAAGTATGCCAAAAATGGTGGCCATCACATGAAGAACTCAGGAGAAAGCAAGTCACAGTGTTACTTCCACTATTTTATGGTTTGAATTTTTCATGAGCTGGAGTTTCACACATCAATTCTTCAAATGTCAGATGATTTATTCAAAATGTTGTAATATGAAAACGTGAGCTTTACAGAGGATAGGAGAAAAACATTACTCTGAAATAAATGTCATTCATAGTGAATATCAGCTAAACAGACCTGGTTTTGAATCTCAGTAGATGTTCTAATGCTATATGCAGGCTGGGTTGTTTCACTGTTTTTTACCAGATATTGGGCCTGTCTAAAAATTATTTAATTCTATGTTCACCCAGGTATCTTTAGCTAAGCAAAGTTAGTTTCTATACCAGTCTTTGGTGAAAAAAATATTTTAAATTTTGAATGAATTAAGATGTTTATCAAGGCCTTTTCCCCAGTTATATTTAGAGTCATGTAATTAGGCTTAAGAATTGGTAACTGAATTACATAGTTATGTGGTAACATTTCAAGCAAAAGACATTTAGACTTGTTGATGATAGAGCACCTCTAAAGTTTATATTGCCTGTATCACAGTTCTTCCTACCTACTTAAAATGTTGTAGTTATATCTCTCAAGAAGGATGCAGAACAATCTTCATTAACTTATTTTGGTGTATTTACCACTCTTTTCCTACTCAAAATCTACACATATCCCTTGGGCAATCTTGGATTAGGAGTCATGAAAACATGCAAATTAAACTTAAAAATGTATCAGTGACTTCTACACAACCAAGTATGCAATGAGAATCTCTGTGAAAGTTGCGGACTTTAATTATTTAATCAGAATATTGTTTTGAAGATTTTCCTGCTACTTGATAATCAAAGTACTGAAGAATCCATAGAATTTTACTCTATTCATTTACATTAAAATTTAAAATGTAATCTGAGCCATTCAGTGACTTAATTCATAATGTCAATACTATTCTACACAGCTCTCTATATCAATCTCCAACTACACCAACCTTCTGTGGTGAGAGGAGACAGTAACCCCACATACCCACCAGAGGGGTATGACTGTAGGGGCATCAAAACATGGAACAACATAGATATCATCAGGCTTGACAAGAAGTTCCCCTCATGCAAACTCATTTGCAAGAACAAGAGAAATGGCAAAAGAGGGATTCTTTAGATGACATCAGGCACATCCTCCATCAAAAATTGTATTTCAGAAAAAAGAGAGAGAAGAAATCCAGCATCTGGAAACATTCAGGATAACAAGTCCCTGTGTAAGTCCTGATCTGTTTCCTACCCATGACTGATTTACACCATACAAACATACCACTTCCAAATACCTCATACCTTTCACCACAATAACTAGACAAATTATTCCTAAAACAAAGCTAATGGACTAATTTCCCTTTCTACAAGAGCAGTACGAGGAACTGAAGGGAGTCAGAAGTTTGTGATGGATGAACAGAGACAGCCTGAACAGAGCTGACTGTGGTGACTCTTCTCATCTGAGCTTTGTGTTCCCTCTCAGAAATCCCATCCCTGTTGACCCAGTGACTTATAAAGGTACAAACTGAAGTCAACTTCAGATTTCCTTAGTAATTCACAGCAGTTGATGGACTTTAAACATGCAGCTGAATCATCCTTGCAGTAGAGACTCTTGAGAAAGAATGGGAACAAACAACTAGCAGCAGAAATCCATGCAGGCATGAAGGTTACGAGTGGACAGACTTTAAATAGAGCCCTCATGTTAATGGTAAGCACATAATTAATTCCACTTTGTTCTTTTACTAGAGGGTTTGCAGCATCACTATCTTTGGAAATTTTGAGGAACAGATTATATATCCATAAGGAACAACATATATGTGGTGATCCTCATGGAAATGCATTAAGTGAATCTGAGATTCCTTCTGCCCCAGCTTTGTTATGACATGTACTGCATAAACAGACTTCCTTCAGAGAACTATTGTATCCTTCTTCTTATGGCTATGAGAGAAGTGATTTAATTTGGTTCAGGAGTGCAGTATGGAAGCAGATCTTTCCCTTGCCCTCAGTTTGCTCTTTCAACATGTGAACTGCATTATTTTGGGTTAAACCTAAGCTCTAAGGTAGTTGTGCACTTGATGCAGGACTGCTGTTAATAGGTATTTGATAAGAGATTATTTGAAACCATGAGGGTTTCAAACACTCTGAATACCAAGTTCTCATCACACACTGTTATATCACACTGCTCTGTTTCTATTTCATCATGTTTATGCCTATTATGACATCACATTATTTTCAGAGTCTTTAGATACTATAGCATTACATAAGTATCATTATTATTTCACATCAGGAATAATTGCAACTTAATTAGCAAAAATCTATAAAGTTTTAACTGAAGATGGAAAATGCTATCGTAGTACAGCTACACATATATGGCCAGTTTCATGGCACTGAAAAGAGAACATTTTAGTGATTAGGAGAGAGAAGAAATTCAAACCATGAGGTCGTATGACACATATGGAAGTTTTAAATATACACACTTAAAACTGATCAAGACTCTCCTGTCTCAAATATCTTCTGTTAATGTGACAACTCCTGCCTTTTCATGTGCTTGCATTAGTTTTTGATGTTTTTTTCATAAAACCATATAAAAACCTTCTAGTGTACCAGTCTGATTTTTTTGTTGATCTGAACGGTAAATCCAATTTTATTTACTTCATAATTTGGATCAATAAAATACTTTGACAATATAGTCTTGGTAAACAAAAAATCAAGCATCCTTCTCAGCAGGCAAATTTCTGGACTGTGTTCTGCCAGAGTAGGGGCTTACATTCAGTTTTGTTAGGAAAAGTCAAGTGAGTCAAAGGAAATGTCAGTGTTTCACTGGAGGAATGCACTTCCCAGGCATAACTGGGAGGATGTTCTTTGCCAAAAGGTCACAGAAACATGTTTTTCATTTCTTTCTGCCTTACTAAGCACAACTCAATTTCAAGATACTGTGTGCAGAGTTGTTCTCAGCATGAGGAAAGACTTAAGCAGAAGATGGCAACAGAGAGATCTGGTCCTGCTCTTAATCTAATACCAGACTGTTGCTCGACAAAATAGTTTACTATTTCTCAGGTTCTCCATGATAAAATGAAAACAGGAACCTTGACACCCTCAGTGGTAGATACTGTTCTAAGGCAGTTTAATGTATGGTGACTTTTGGTGCTCTGTAATGTGATGGTAATGGAGATATTGTCTGTTACATCATTGATCGTGACATTATAATATACATAATTTGGAAATGTAGCATTAGGCAGAATACCACACCATCCCAAAGTAAGACATAAAGTAGCACATCTTACTTTTCAAATTCTTCACATTCATATCTTTGAAAGACTTATGAACTGCAGCCAAGAAGCAGTCAAATAACAATCTTAAGTGCTGACAGAATTACAAAATTGCTTATTTTGAACAATATTTTATTAGAGAAGATATTTTATGATAGAAGGAAACATCTTGCAACCTGTGGCTGTGCAAATAGCCAATATTCTTTTCTGGTTCATTTGTTAAAAACTGAAAGACAGTGTGGCTTTTAGAACAAACAAAAAGCCTGAAGCAAAAATGTGATTTTTAAGTTAAAATAATGCTTAACTGAAAAGCATTTTAGTTTTGAGCACTTTAAACAGGCAAGAGCAAGAAAGTTTTTGTTTCCAGGGTTGCATTAGGAGTGGAAGACACTCAGGTATGCTGTGGGAGTTCTCAGTTCAGGTGATTTTTTTTTTGTCTGAGGAAGTTCAAATTTGTACTGCCCATCTTTCTGGAAAATTTTGTACATGCCACTGCTTATATACTTTTATATTTCATTTAAACATTCATGGGGTATTCGCTTGTTTTCTAAAACAGCTTCTTGAGTCATGCAATGTTACTCTTTCTTTCATTTTGTTCCATCTCAGTTTCTTCTCTATGAGCACTCCTCATCAATGGAAATCTGTGTTTTCAGAAACATGAAACAATATTATCAAGTGAGTCTGAAAGACATACATGTAGAGAAAAAAAATAAATTGAGTCTCCTACATAAATTGGACTATTGCATTAAATTTTTTTCACTGACACATTTTTATGTATACATAATCGGCTAAATGGCAAAGAGATTCAAGACATTTTGAATTGAGCTTTTAAGAGAGTGAACTCTTCACTGACACAGAATTGACTTCAGTAGCATGCTTGCCTTTTGTGACTCAGTTTTAACCTCTTATGAGAGATTCAAGGCAGCATTGCAGCAAGAAATATGATGGAGAACATGGAGAAGAAGAAGGTTTGAAGTATGGGACAAAACCTTCTCTCTTTTGTCTCCTTTTGTCTCCTCTTGGAGACAAAACTCTAAGATTATTCTATTTTAAAATTAATATTGTTTTAATCAGTGTGTCTTAATTGTGGGTACTGAAGTCTTACTGTTTAACTTCAGGAATTTGAGATTTCAATCTCAACTCTCTAAAAATTAATGTACCTGCCCATCCCAAAATACAGGCAGTGTTCATTTACCAATTAAATTTTCATTCATATATTATCTAAAAATAAGCCTGAACCCTCATGCGATAGTCTGTGTTATAGTGACTGTTGTGACTGCAAAGCTTCTAACTGGAATGATGCCAGATCAGATGAAGAGCCAGCCAGTGGTCCTGGCATAATCCCAGGTGATATTAAAGGCTGTATTCATGTATGTGCCATTCTTCCATGTGTGCCAGAGGTAAATTCAGACCTCCAGCCCCAACAGTTCTTGTTTAGCCATGGCTGACAAAAGAAACTGTTCTCACAGCTTGTCAAAAAGTGTATCTTCTGACAAAGCTTAATTATTATCCTTATCTTTTAACCAGTTAAGATTATTTCAGCTCATTTTATGCTGCCCTTCCCATTTTAAAGTCCTGTTTGGGAAGGCTGAGTTATTGTTCATCCTAAAATTAACAGTAAACTTATAATTACCTTGGATAGCAAAAGGCCATATATTTAGAGACTCCTGTTGTTTTGAAATTCGAAATCTATCTAGCTCTATCATTCTAGATAAAAGCAGATGTTTCCCATCAGGTTGATAATTATCCAGAGAAAATGAATAGAAATTAAATTTTCATATGTAAATTTGTGAGCAATCAATTGGTTTTGAGCTGCCTTTCTGTTGGAATTATTGACTCGAAGCATTGCCTGAATGATTTTTCAAGCATTCCTTTCTTAAAAATCACTGACAATGCATTCTGAATCCACAATATGTGATTGAACTCTGTTGGAATTTTTAAAATACAAAACCTCGTGTCAGCTACCTCATATAAATACAAGAAATCCAAAATAATTTGCTCCCTCTTGCAAAGGACATTTAACACCTTCAAAAGGGGTGCTTAGATTCCAAATAATTTAAGATCCTATGTTTCTTATTAAATTTCTCTTACTAGATCACTTTGAAGATTTTAGCACTTACAAAAATATGGTAGCCAAGGTTCTTTTACGTAATTCACTTATAACTGGCTCAGAAAATTTTCAAAAGTTTTTAGAAACATACTTCAACTTATGTGTCACAGATGCTAGAGGAGACAAAAAAACCCAACCTTTAATAAATTATCATTTATTTACCAAATCTAAACATTTTTGACATAATTTTCTTCCCCAAGAGCCACAATCACATTTGTCAACTTAACTGATCCCTGAAATGAGATCAAA
Source organism: Sturnus vulgaris (assembly GCF_052056855.1). Taxonomy (NCBI): domain Eukaryota; kingdom Metazoa; phylum Chordata; class Aves; order Passeriformes; family Sturnidae; genus Sturnus; species Sturnus vulgaris. Next base: position 80,479,607 of record NC_142243.1, on the reverse strand, counting down.
TTATTCAACAGGGATAAAATTAGTACCAAGCCTGCGGCATAAGACAGCAGTTGTCTTTAGCATTCATTTTTGGTTTATTAACTACTAAAGATCTACAGCAAATGAAATCATACAATGATACTGCAGTCCAGTTGAATAGTCTGTTATTCAGCAGAATAACTTTTTTGTTTGTTTGTCTTTGTTTGTCTGTTTGTGTTTTTGGTGGTGTCTCGGTTTGAAAGACAGGTATGGTCTAAGGAAAGGCAGGAGCCCCTTTTTCTGCGATGCAGAGTGCAATCCCCCTCCCTTTTAATTATTTTAGGTCCAATTCAGACACCTTCAGGCAGGAGATATGGGGATGAGAATAACAGTTCTTTACTGGTATTTAACAAAGCAGAAAAAACAACAACAGCTATAAAAATTGGCAACAGAAACAGTCTAGCTCCGCTCCAGTCCCTTCTGGCCGCAGGCCGTCTCCCTGTGCTGTTACCGGTGCTGTGGGGGCAGGGCAGGTCCCGCGCAGTTGAAGAGGGCTGGGTGATGGCGGCCGCGGCCCAGGGGAGAGAGAGGATGGGGAAAGTGACTCCCCCCTCACGGTGTCGGTCGTGGTGCTCAGCAGAGTGTCCGGAGGTAGTAGGGTGAGCTGGGAGAGCCGCGGAGCGATGTCCAAAAGCAGGGAGCGTGGATCTCAGCGCTGGGATGACAGGGGAAGATGCCAGAGCAGAGCCCAGGTTGTCTTCCCACTCCACGAGCCAAGCGAGAGATCGTCCCCCGCTCCAGACCCCCCTATCCCACCTTTCCTTTTCCGGTTCCCCCCCCCCTCCCCCTCCAGCCACCCCCCTACGAGAGAACATTATCTGTCGTTTTAAGGTGTAGCCACAATTAATTAGCATAACAATGGGAGAAATTCCACAGAAAGAAAAGCGAAGCATTCAACCCCCAACATTATCCACCCCTGAATTTCTCCCATACTAATATGCTATATCAAATTAAACTGTTACATTATATATACATACATGCAGTTAGAGACATAGGCACAGTACTATAGGTATTTCACCCTAAAACAAGGTCTCCTTGGGGTATGCATCTGGTCTCTCCATTCTTTTGCATCACCCACCAGGTGCAACCTGGTCCTTGAGCGAATACAACTCCATGGATGGGATTGTCTTTGCTGGAGGCAGGATTCACCCAAACAGTTTTTCCTAGCATACCTCTCATGTGTACCACTGGAACCTTATCTCCATTCGATATTCCCAAGGGCTCAGATTGGGCAGGGCCTGCTCGGTTAGTGGAACCTCGGGTGTTCACTAACCAGGTGGCCTTTGGTAGATTAATCTCCCAGTTCTTGAAAGTTCCCCCACCCAGTGCCTTCAAGGTGGTTTTAAGCAGGCCATTGCACCGTTCAACTTTCCCTGCAGCTGGTGCATGGTAGGGGATATGGTACACCCACTCAATGCCGTGTTCTCTAGCCCAGGTGTTTATAAGGCTGTTCTTGAAATGAGTCCCATTGTCTGACTCAATTCTCTCAGGGGTACCATGCCTCCAAAGAACTTGTTTTTCCAGGCCCAGGATGGTGTTCCGAGCAGTGGCATGAGGCACAGGGTAGGTCTCCAACCATCCAGTGGTGGCTTCCACCATGGTCAGTACATAGCGCTTGCCCTGGCGGGTTTGAGGCAGTGTGATGTAGTCAATCTGCCAGGCCTCTCCATACTTATATTTGGACCATCGCCCCCCATACCAGAGGGGCTTCACCCGCTTGGCTTGCTTGATGGCAGCGCATGTCTCACAGTCATGGATAACTTGAGAAATACTGTCCATGGTTAGATCCACCCCTCGGTCTTGTGCCCACTTATATGTGGCATCTCTGCCCTGATGACCTGAGGCATCATGGGCCCATTGAGCCAGGAACAACTCTCCCTTGTGCTGCCAGTCTAAATCTATCTGCGACACCTCTATCTGTGCCGCCTGATCTACCTGCTCATTGTGTCGGTGTTCCTCATTAGCCCGACTCTTGGGGACATGGGCATCTACGTGACGGACTTTCACAGGCAACTTCTCTACCCGGGTGGCAATGTCTTTCCATTCATTGGCAGCCCAGATTGGTTTTCCCCTACGTTGCCAGTTAGCCTTTTTCCACCTTTCCAGCCATCCCCACAGAGCATTGGCTACCATCCATGAATCAGTGTAAAGGTAGAGTTTTGGCCACTTCTCTCTTTCAGCAATGTCCAGGGCCAGCTGAACAGCTTTGAGTTCAGCAAGTTGACTCGATCCACCTTCTCCTTCGGTAGCTTGTGCAACCTGTCGTGTGGGGCTCCATACGGCTGCTTTCCACTTCCGGTTCATCCCCACGATGCGGCAGGAACCATCAGTGAAAAGAGCATAGCATGTTTCATCTGCTGGCAGTTGGTTATACGGTGGGGCTTCTTCGGCCCGGGTCACCTGTTCCTGTTCCTCTTCGTCGGCAAGGCCAAAGTCTTCCCCTTCTGGCCAGTTGGTAATAATCTCCAAAATCCCAGGGCGATTCGGGTTTCCAATACGGGCACGTTGTGTGATGAGGGCAATCCATTTACTCCATGTGGCGTCAGTGGCATGGTGGGTTGAGGGAACCTTTCCTTTAAACATCCAGCTCAGCACTGGCAGTCGGGGTGCCAGGAGGAGTTGTGTTTCTGTGCCAACCACCTCTGAGGCTGCTTGGACCCCTTCATAGGCGGCCAAGATCTCCCTCTCTGTCGGAGTGTAGTTGGCCTCGGACCCTCTGTAGCTTCGGCTCCAGAACCCCAGTGGTCGGCCTCGCGTCTCACCAGGCACCTTCTGCCAAAGGCTCCAGGACAGACCATGGTTCCCGGCTGCAGAGTAGAGCACGTTCTTCACATCTGGTCCCGTCCTGACTGGGCCAAGGGCTACTGCATGAGCAATCTCCTGCTTGATCTGGGCAAAGGCTTGCTGCTGCTCAGGGCCCCAGTGGAAATCGTTCTTCTTGCGGGTGACCAGGTAAAGAGGGCTCACAATCTGGCTGTACTCAGGAATGTGCATTCTCCAAAAGCCTATGGCACCTAGGAAGGCTTGTGTTTCCTTCTTGCTGGTTGGTGGAGACATTGCAGTGATCTTATTGATGACCTCACTGGGGATCTGGCGCCGTCCATCTTGCCACTTTACTCCCAGGAACTGGATCTCTTGGGCAGGCCCTTTGACTTTGCTCTTTTTAATGGCGAAGCCGGCTCCCAGCAGAATCTCAATGATCTTTTCTCCTTTCTGAAATACTTCCATTGCCGTATCCCCCCACACAATGATGTCATCAATGTACTGCAGATGTTCTGGAGCTCCACCCCTCTCCAGTGTAGCCTGGATCAGCCCATGACAGATGGTGGGGCTGTGTTTCCACCCCTGGGGCAGTCGGTTCCACATGTATTGCACACCCCTCCAGGTGAAAGCGAACTGAGGCCTGCACTCTGCTGCCAGAGGAATGGAGAAGAATGCATTGGCGATGTCAATGGTGGCGTACCACTTTGCTGCCTTGGACTCCAGCTCGTACTGCAGTTCCAGCATGTCTGGCACGGCAGCGCTCAGCGGTGGAGTCACCTCATTCAGTGCACGATAGTCCACTGTCAATCTCCATTCTCCTTCCGATTTACGCACAGGCCAGATGGGGCTGTTGAAGGGTGAGTGGGTTTTGCTGACCACCCCTTGGCTCTCCAGCTCACGGATCATCTTGTGTATGGGGATCACGGCATCTCGATTCGTCCGGTACTGCCGGCGGTGCACTGTTGAGGTAGCAATTGGCACCTGTTGCTCTTTCACCCTGAGGAGTCCCACTGCAGATGGGTTTTCTGATAGCCCAGGCAGGGTGTTCAACTGCTTAATGCCCTCTGCTGCCACAGCAGCTATTCCAAAAGCCCACCTGAGTCCCTTTGGGTCTTTGTAATAGCCATTCCTGAGGAAGTCTATGCCTAGGATACATGGTGCCTCTGGGCCAGTCACAATTGGATGTTTCTGCCACTCTTTCCCAGTCAGGCTCACCTCAGCCTCCAGCAGAGTCAATTCCTGAGATCCCCCTGTAACCCCAGCAATTGAAACAGGTTCCTTTCCGACATGTCCTGATGGTATTAATGTACATTGTGAACCAGTGTCAACCAAAGCTCTGTGTTCCTGTGGCTCTGATGTGCCAGGCCATCGGATCCACACCGTCCAAAAGATCCGGTTTTCCCGTGCCTCTCCCTGGCTAGAGGCAGGGCCCCTCTAGCCCTGGTTATTATTTCTCTCCTGGGCATACATACTGGAGGTTCCTTCAAGGGGATCTGACAGATCATCCTCCCTTCTGTAATACCCTGCACCTCCATGGGAGGCTGAGGCTACCCTCACTTTAGTGGAGTTCCCTCTGTTGGTGTTCCCCTCCCTGAGTTGGCGCACCCGTGCTGCCAGGACAGAAGTGGGTTTCCCATCCCACCTTCTCATGTCTTCCCCGTGGTCACGTAGAAAAAACCACAGGTCAGCACGTGGGGTGTACCCTCTCTCCCTAGCTGGGGGGTGTTGGGCTCTACTTTTGGGGTCCATGACTCTCACTGGTGCTGCACTGATCTTCCTCACCTCTTCCCTTATCTCCTTCATCTCCTCCTTAAACTCCTCTCTGAGGTCCTTAGCCACAGCAGAGACATGAGCCTGCACTGGGCCAGCCATCATACTCTGATAATTCCTGAGCCTGTTGGCAACAGAACCCACTGTCACTTGGTTGGTATCAGCATCAATCATTGCAATAAAGGGGGTATATTGAGATGGGCCCAGGTTTGCCAGATTCCACAACATCTGCCCTGTGCACCTGACCTTGTCAGGGTCATTGTCATGCTGTCCATCCCTCCCAAAGAGCACCTCCAGTACTGCCACTTCTCTCAGCTTTTGGATCCCTTCCTCAAGGGTATTCCAACGTGTTCTCTGGTGGTACTCCTGCATTCTTTCCCTGTGGACAAATCTCTCTCTCACACTCATTAAAAGTCGCTCCCAGAGGGAAAGGAGACCTGTCTCCCTTACAAATACCTGGTCCACACCTGAGTCCTGGGTCAAGGCTCCCAAATTCCTTGCCTCAGTACCATCCAGTTGCACACCTGTACCCATAAGGTCCCAGACCCGCAGTAACCAGGTTGTAAAAGCCTCACGGCCCCGTCGTACAATGTCTTTTCGCAGGTTACGGAGACTCTCGTATGACAGGGACTCGGTGATGATCTCAACTTCTGGCTCCCCTGCTGGTTGTGAGGGGCCCCCTTCCTGACCCTTATTATCTAGGTGCCTTGTTTTCATCTTAGACTTCCTAGTTTCCACAGGGGCAACTGCTGCTGGCTGTGAGTGCCCTTGCAGTTCAGCTGGAACCTGGACAGATGTAACATCTGTGGGTCCCACTGCTGCACCACCAGAGTCTCCCTCTTTAAGGCAGGGGGAGGGTTTCTCACCAGCTGGGGAGAGGTACTCCTTCAGCATCTGGCCCATCTCACGTATCTCCTTTGCTAGCACCCCCACCCATTCTGGGTGGTTCCTTTCCGAGGTGGGCTGTGGAGCAGGGTCAAACTCTGGGGTAATATCCCTAGTCTCTGGGATAGGATCAGGCTCTGGGGTAACCTCCCTAGTCTCTGGGACAAGATCAGGCTCTGGGGTAACCTCCCTAGTCTCTGGGACAGGATCAGGCTCTGGGGTAACATCACTATTTCCTCGGGTAGGTATCAGGGTTGTTATCCAAGTCAATCTCCCCTTATCTCTGAATGTTAGATAGAACAGGTTTAACAGGGATATAAGCAACACTAGCCACAATATAATGTCATTAGCATTTAAAGTGGATTGGAACCCCTTGAAGACTGGTGGGGTGAACTTCAAAAACCCTGTGATGGGTTGAGAAAAAATTTCACCTGCTGCCACTTCCTCACAGTAAGTACCATTATTGAAGTAGCCCCAGAAACACACACTTAGAGTGTGATAGCTCTGAATCCATGTGGCCATCTTCCAGAGAAAATTAAAAATCCATGAATTTCTCAACTGATCAACCCACATAATAAACTGGATAATAGCCACAGTAACTTTGGTTATGAAACTCATGTTTAAAAAAGGGCTTGCAAATGGGAGAGATATAGCAGTGACCACATGGAGGCCAATCCAGGGTAAGCTGGACAGCATGGTGAAACCTACCACAAGCTTGGGTAATTTAAGAACTGTTATCCCCTTTTCTACCCCTCTCTCAATGCCCTCAGGCAATGCCCCACGTTCCGGGCGCCAAAATCTGTCTCGGTTTGAAAGACAGGTATGGTCTAAGGAAAGGCAGGAGCCCCTTTTTCTGCGATGCAGAGTGCAATCCCCCTCCCTTTTAATTATTTTAGGTCCAATTCAGACACCTTCAGGCAGGAGATATGGGGATGAGAATAACAGTTCTTTACTGGTATTTAACAAAGCAGAAAAAACAACAACAGCTATAAAAATTGGCAACAGAAACAGTCTAGCTCCGCTCCAGTCCCTTCTGGCCGCAGGCCGTCTCCCTGTGCTGTTACCGGTGCTGTGGGGGCAGGGCAGGTCCCGCGCAGTTGAAGAGGGCTGGGTGATGGCGGCCGCGGCCCAGGGGAGAGAGAGGATGGGGAAAGTGACTCCCCCCTCACGGTGTCGGTCGTGGTGCTCAGCAGAGTGTCCGGAGGTAGTAGGGTGAGCTGGGAGAGCCGCGGAGCGATGTCCAAAAGCAGGGAGCGTGGATCTCAGCGCTGGGATGACAGGGGGAGATGCCAGAGCAGAGCCCAGGTTGTCTTCCCACTCCACGAGCCAAGCGAGAGATCGTCCCCCGCTCCAGACCCCCCTATCCCACCTTTCCTTTTCCGGTTCCCCCCCCCCTCCCCCTCCAGCCACCCCCCTACGAGAGAACATTATCTGTCGTTTTAAGGTGTAGCCACAATTAATTAGCATAACAATGGGAGAAATTCCACAGAAAGAAAAGCGAAGCATTCAACCCCCAACAGGTGGTTTTCTTGTTTTTTTGTTTGTGGTTTTGGTTTTTTGTTTGTTTTTCTTTTTCTGTTTAATTAGTTGGTTTAGTTTGATTTTGTTGGGCTTTTTATTTTTTTTTTTTATTTTTTTTTTATTTTTTTTTTTTTTTTTTAGTTTGGTCGGCAGGTCAGTTTTGTTCTTTAATTTTTCTACAACTCTGGAACCCTTTAGATGAAGTGGAATGCATGTATCTGCAAAGGCACATTGAGGTGCTCAAACTTCCAGCATCTGAAAACAGTAAATTCTCAAATTTCTTCTCAAATTTACTAAGGCTTCTAGGCATAGGATAAGTTACCATCTAGAAGCAAAATCAATCGAAAATAATAAAAATTCCAAATTATCCACTGAGCTGCTAGAAGTAATCTTTCTTTAGAGAACGGTGATACTTTACCTAGACTCACTGCATCTCTGCTCCTTGGCTGCTGAGAAGACTCACACCTTTTGCAATTTCCAGCCATATCCTCATTCCCATTCCCATAGCCTCCACCTAGTGAGCCACACAGAGGAAATTCATCCAGTCTAAACTGCAGTTTCCCATAGTTACTACATTTGCTCACTCTCCCAGTTTCTCCTGACACGTACCCTACTATGCCTGTTATGCAATCCTCTCCCTTGTGCCCCTGTTTCTTTCTCCTCTGGGTCTTCTACTCTTGAACCTTGCTCAAGTCTAGTGTGATAAAATGTTCCTGAGACAGCTCCTGTTTTCCCTAGATTAATCTCTAAAGAAAAGAAAAGAAAAGGAAAGAAAGAAAGAAAGAAAGAAAGAAAGAAAGAAAGAAAGAAAGAAAGCCGTTTTATACTGCCTCCTTCCCACAAAACAATGCTTCTAGATGCAGCACATTCAGTAATTTTTCATTTTTCAACACTAACTTCAACACCAGCCTACTTCTCTTGTTTTCATATTATTTTCCATTTTATTTTATAAAATAGAATTATATTCAAAATAGCTATTTTTGACACGTTTCAATCTTTTTAATCAATTATGGGAGGAATGCATGTGAGATTGTATGTTCTGGAAATGTGTTGTCAGTGAAATATTTCACACTGCATCACAACAAGGTTTTTCCTGGCCCCATTGCACCTAGTGCCAACAACAGGCTTCATGTTAGGCTTACAGGCTTACTCTGACGGCCTCTATGATTTTTCTTTTTAATCATCAAAAGTTAAAAAAAAAAAAAGAAAATTAATAGTAATTCGTGTTAATGGGGACTAGTTGAGGGGAAATGTAAAGGAACACAGTGGAGAAAACAGACTTGTTCATTTCGTTGTTATTGCAGCTAAATATAATGCAGAATACAGTCTGATTTTCTTAAAATTCAGTAGGCATGTGAAGGCCACACTGAATGAAGAAGTGTGCTCTTTGACCATTTTGTAAAAATGTCTAATTAATTTTCCTTTGTCACTTTCAATATGTTTCTATTGCATGCTTAGGACTACTGGGGTTTCCAATGGTAACTGAATTTTGCAGCTGAAAATTACTGTCCATAAGTAATTCTAAGAATTTCTCACTGAAAACTCTTAAGCACACATCAGATGCTGGTTGTGGCCACACAAAGAGAGACTCTACTTGGTTATACTTTTTTATTTTACATTGCCTTGAATATTGTTTGTTTATTTAGAATACTCAGCTTTTTTTTTTTTTTTTTTTTTTTTTTTTTTTTTAAGTCACCTGCAATATTTTCCTCTTCACTATAAATGAAGATTATGTGTTTCAGAAATATTCTTCTCATGGACCACCATGCAAGATCAAGGAATTCTATAGACTGCATGCTGTTTGGCAGGAATGAGATCTGCGAGTGTATCCGGTTCATCCAGTTACCTGATAAGTTACAAGTAGTGCAATGTAGCAGGCAAATACGATGGGCAGAAGGTGCCAGCACATGCTGTTAAAGATTCCTATGGATAAAGGTCACCTGTGTTACCTGCATGGGAATAACTGACTGGATAACTGAGATTTCCAATGCTGCTGGTAACCAACAGAATGCATTTACCAATGACTGTCATTATGTTTGAAAAGCAAGAACTACTACTACTGAAGTCTCCTCAAATCAATTGAATTGCAATGCAATGAAAGAGTAAATGAGGGCATTTGTATCCCCCCAAAAACTCCCCAAATCTATATATTATTTGAATTTCCTGTACTCCATTAGCATGTTCAGAAAACTATTTCACAGAATTATAGAATAGGTTCTTTAATAGATGCTCATAGCTATGAACAGAAAATTCAAATAAACATTTAATAAATTGTTTCTGACTAATTTTCTTTGTTGTCTTTATTATTCACATAGCATGTATTGTGCAAAAAATAATGGTAATTTTCCAAAATGAACAATGGTGAAAATTATGTTGTTAATAACTGTTACATTTCTTCATGTCTTATTTAACTTTTAAGATTTCTTGCAAAATATTCAGTTTTATGGTAGAAGAACAGACTCTAAGTTATGACTTCAATTTCCAAGAAAAATTTTCCAAAGGACAGATCCACCAGATGGTGCCATTCAGCTAGCCAGATGAGGAATTTGGTCCATTAAAGCTTTCAATTTCTTATTCATAGATAATATTTAATAATCAATATATCCTTGTTCACCATTTTATGGATGTCCTATGCATTTATGAATGTTATGATGTTATGATCATTTTTATTTAAAGACCTAAACTTGTCATAGCCTCTGTTTCTCAAGGAAGGGTAAGTGGGCAGAGATGATCCAACATGCTATTCAGTAGCAGTGTTCATTTTTGGTATTGGGTTTTAGTTTGGCTTTTTTTGTTTGTTTGTTTGTTTTTTAACTAAGAAGAATAAAACACAAAACTGGGAGGAGTGGCCAATAACCCAGAGGGTTGTGCAGCCCTTCAGAAGGACCTTGATAGGCTGGAGAGATAGGCAGATAAGAACGTTCTGAAATTGAAGAAAGGCAAGGATTAAGGACAGGACAGACTGAGGGCTGGACAGCAGCTCTGTGGAGAAGGATCAAGGGGTCCTGGTGAACAACAAACTGTTCATGACCCAGCAGTGTGTCCTAAGGCCAAGAAGGCCAATGGTATCCAGGTGTACACTGGGAAGAGCATTGCCAGCAGGTCAAGGGAAATGATCGTGCCCCTCTTCCCAGCCCTGGTGAGGCACATCTGGATTACTGTGTGCAGTTCTGGGCTCCTCAGTACAACTGAGACATGGAGCTTCTAGAGCCAGTACAGCACGGGGTAATAAAAATTATTCAGGGACTGGGGCACCTCAGGAAGGGCTGAGAGACCTGAATCTGTTTAGTCTGGAGAAAGATGACTGAGAGGGGACCTAATTAATGTGTATAAGTATCTGGAAGAAGGGTGTCTACAGGAGGGAGCCAGGCTCCATAGGAGAAGAGGCAACAGGAAGAAATAGATGCACTGAAAGTTCCACCCGACCATGAGGTGACCAAGCACTGGAGCAGATTGCCCAGAGGGGTTGTAGAGTCTCCCTCACTGGAAATATTCCAGAACTGTCTGAATGCAATCCTCTGCAATGTGCTCTAGGATGGTCCTGCTTGAGCAGGGAGGTTGGACCAGGTAACCCACTGTGGTCTTTTCCAACCTTACCCACTCTTGTGATCTTGCATGTGATTTAAAACTTGCTTGTGATCAAAGAAAAAAAAAAAAAAAAAAAAAAGGTAAAAAGAAAAGCAAAACCTTCCATCTCAGTCCTCTACCTTTCCCCTCAGTAGGGAGCAATCCATGTCTGTCTTCCAAAACTGCCCAGTATGTTTTACCATTGCCTAATATATTTATCTTTTTAAAATTTTTATCTCTAGATTTGAAACAAGCTGGAGCTGAGTCTATCCATTAAATAAATGAACAAATTTTTCTGATTTACTTTAAATAGCCTTTTCAAAGTATTAATATTTCTTCTCAGAGAAGAAATTGTTCTTTTATCAATCCTAGGCCTTAAATAGCAAATACAAGTCCAAATTCTTATTTTTGCAAGAATCTTATCCTCTTTCTATCTTCATACTATTTCTATCTATCCTCTTTCTATCTTCATACCATATCTCATAGTATTCCGTTTTGCCTGATCCCTCATTTGAATACAACAGAAGACCATTGCACAGGGTTCTAAACTTACCTAAATCCTTACCTGGTCTAGTTTTAATGAAAATATATTATTTTTTTTCATCAGGCTTAATGTAGCATTTTTCAGAGAGGAAGTCTTCGTCTGTCTCTGTTCCCCAGAAGTGACTCCCACAACCCATTTCAGGCTGCCTGTCATTACTATTCCCAGCACCGAAATAACAGTAGATCAAACTTATCCAAAGCAATCAGCAAGAAAGTCTGAGGTGCTTGAGAAACAAAGAACTTTCACAAATGTTTCTCTATTTAATGCAATAAATTCATACATTGAGGAAAAAAAAAAAAAAAAAAAAAAAAAAGAGTATCTATAATGTTATAATGTCCGGTTTCATTTTCATCACAACTCTGGAAAACTCTGAAAGCAGACTCACTCCTCTGAGGAATCAAAGTGCCTCCTTGCTCAAAATTACTTGGACATTTAAACTTGAAGTCTCTCAAACTTTACTCAATGTTAATGGATTTTGGCAGAACTCTTACCTTTATAAGCATGCTCTCTGCCTGTTTTATTTATAGAACATTTTAGCTTTTATTTTCTTTTGACTGGCTCTCCATTTATTTATTTTTCTATGTATTTTTCCTTAAACAAAATGTAGTTAAAGTTGTATCCAGACTTTGACATCTTAATTTTGCATATATAAATGCTTACAAAATGGATCTGTGGCCTGAATACAACATATATATTTTTGCTTGTCCGTGTGTGTTCTAGATATATGTATTTGTTACTGACCTGAGACAGTTAAAACTTTTCGCATTTATAATTAGCAGGATTCCATACTCTACCAAACCCCTCCTTCTAGGGGTTTGAGTTTGCTTGGTTTTCTTAAACTGATGGTGGTAATAACAGGCTTGCATATAAAAACTACACAGTGTCAAGACTGTTAATGGTGAATCACAGAATTGTTAGAAAAGCATTCTGCAACAGTTTCTTAGCTTTTTTAGGGTAATAATTCCCTAGTCAGAAAAAGGAAGATTGATAAACACTTCAAATTTTATTTCTAAAAAAATATATTTAATGAGAAAGGTATGTCATGCTAGTTTCTAGGTATCTGGGGATCCAGTCAAATCTGCTGAACCTGATTAATTTTTTTAAGCCCAGTGCTGGTTTCTACAATGGATTGCATTAGCACACTTCCAGAAAAACTCATATCCTAAAATCGAGCTAAAATGACAGGAGCCACAATGGTTTTAAAAAATTGATACAGGTGATATGACACTAATCCAAAATTTGACAGAATCTGACTTTTATCTCCAGCATGCTTGTTCTTATTGACTCTGGTTCTTTTCCATATCTCAGAGTGCAAGAATGCATTCAAATGAATTTTTAAAAATTTTATTTTTATTTGCCTTCATTAGTTTCTGCCCCTAGACCATGTTGCAAAGGCTGACTTATGCTTTCATTATTCCTTTTTTTTTTTCCACTGGGGGATGCATCTGACTAAAGAACAGTGGCAGTGCAAGAAAGGTTAAGCAGAAGCACCCTTGCAGTTAGTCCTTTGGCAACAAAAAAGACATGAAAGATGTCAGATAGCTTGACTCAAAACATTAACTTCAGTGTGATATTCTGAGTCAGACTCTGTAACTTTTGGACATACTTTGTTTCAGGTACACTGGTCCCTCTGTGTCAAGATAAGTGGGTCTTCATCAAGAGTTCCTTAAATACACAAATTTTCAGTGGTTTAAGAAAAAATAAAGCAATTAAAGTTAACTATTTCTGCCCTTTTTAGACTTAATGACTGTTATTGGTTATGACTAATGAATGATGTTTATAGAGACTGTTGCACAAATCACCAAGGAATTTTTCTAACAGCAAAGCACACAAAGGACTCCATACACCCTTTACTGATGATGTGGGCCAGGACTCACTTTAACAGATAAATCTTTCAATATCATTGCAAGTAAGTATCTGAAATTATATGTTCATTTAAACTCTTTTTTCTCCAGCATTTGTATACTTTATGTTCTTAACTGGATTTAACAATATGTGATCATTAGAAAGACACTACCCTAATGGTATTTCATTTTTCATCCCTTTCATTTCCTGATTATAATGCACTAAAAGATGCATTTGTATTCCTATAATTTAAGGAAATACTAAATCAAGCATAATAATTTATCCTTTTTTCTTCCTTTATCCCCTGGTAATAAGAAATTTGTGCACTTCTATATAAGAAACTATGTAATAGGTAATATCACCCTTTTTCTTTAAGCTTTGTTACAGATTTCTTTATAGAATGATAAAATAGTTTGAGTTGAAAGAGACCTTAAAGATCATCTAGTTCCAATACCCCTGTTGGGGGCAGGGACCTTTCAGTAGACCAGGTTGCTCAAAGTCCCATCAAACCCTGAAACTTCCAGGGATGGGGCATCCACAACTACTCTGGGCAGCCTGTTTCAGTTCCTCACCACCTTCACAATAAAGAATTTCTTCTGAATTTCTTATTATCCAGTCTAAATCTACCCTCTTTCAGTCTGAAGCCATTACCCCTTGTCTTTTGACTTCATGCCCTTGTGGAAAGTCCCTCTCTAGCTTTTTTGCAGGCTCCTTTTAGGTACAGGAAGGTGCTCTTTGGTCTTCCCAGAGCTTTCTCTTCTCTCAGACTCTCTTTATAGAAGAGGTGTTCCAGTCCTCTGATTATCTTGGTGTGCCTCCTCTGGACTGACTCCAACTCATGTCCTCCCTGTGCTGGACCCCAGAGCTGATGCAGCACTGCAGGTGGGGTCTCACCAGAGCAGAGCAGAGGGGCAGAATCCCCTCCCTCACCCTGCTGCCCACACTGCTCTGGCTGCAGCCCAGGACACGTTTGGCCTTCTGGGCTGGAAGTGTACATTTCTGGGCTATGTGCAAGCTCATAAAAGGAAAGAACTGGAAATGGCAGGTGTGTTATCATAATTAATATGTAACTCATACATTATATGGAAAAAGACTTCTGATCAGAACTGAACCTTAGCTAGAAAACAGAAGTATGAAAATGATGAACTTTCAAATCTTTTGTCCCTTACATATGAAACATAGGAATTGAACATATTTTATTAAACCACATAGGGCCTTTAACCATGAGTTTTTCACAAGAAAAAAATTACAAATACTGTTGCTTAGAGGCAGCAGCTCTAAAGAGATCAGCTCTTGCTTGAACAAATTTTTGTAAAGTATACTCCCACCTTTGTGAATGCAGTACACTTTGTCCATATTTGCACAAAGCTAATTTAATTGAATAATAATACATTTATAAGCAAATTAAAGACTTTTTTTTCCTATTTCACAAAATGTTGGGTTTTTCTACAGAAGCAAGACCTCTTCTCCAAACATAAAGTCAGGAGTTCTGCTCTGCATAATTTATTGTTATTTCTCTGGACTCATGGTTTGGTAAAGCCAAAGCTCATGCAGTTATCTCTGCACCTGGCTGCTGGCATGTTTGCTGTATTTTTCTTGGTGAAAAGCAGAGAAAGCTAGTGATTTAGCTTTTGCAAGTCACTGGTATGTCACCATATGGCATACAAAAAGACTTAACCAAATCACAGCTTCATGTAAGAATATTTAATGACAAACTTCCATCCATTTTCACCCCCCAAAAAATAGAAAAGGCTCTATAAGACATATCAAGACCACAGAAAGGGTGGGAAGACCTTTATTCCTCCTTTTCAGTATGTATCTACCTAGATGCAATTCCCTATTCACTTACCAGGAATAAAGCTCTGAGACTTCTGGCAGGTGGTTATCAGCACCTTATTGCAGAGCCACTCTGGGACAGAACACAAGCAGGTGGTCAGGGCCACACAGCATGAGGAGTGCTACAGCCATTGAAACCTGGTGCACCCCCTGACCACTCCAGTTTCTGTCCTCTGCTCTTTCTCTGGGAACTTTATCAGGGGACGCCTGCACTGGCCTCTCAAGCAATGCAGGAATTCAACTTGAAGGCATCTGGCTACCCGTCAAACAGCTAACTAAATAAAGATGTCTTTTCAGATGCCTTTTCAGAAACCAGGCAGGTCGTGTATCTTTTCCCAGCCCTCTACAGTCACTTAAAATGATAAGAATTATGCTACTTAAATATTGCAGTAAAAATAATTATATGATGAATATGCTGTAAGGTTTAATTGAAAAAGAGAAAAGCAATTAGAGGACTCTGAGTTTAATTTTTTATTAAAGATGTACTCATGCACTTGACTTTATTTTTACTTTCTCTTTAATATGAGCATAGCTGATTGTTATCAAATTAAAATTAAATATGAAAAGACAACCTCCAAACATGATGTGTGCTGTGCCCTTTCCTCCCCTTACTTCATATGCTTAGAAAAGTTTGGTTTTTTTCCCTTCAGAAAGCTTCTTGTCAGTTACTTGGATTTTTAGGTCACCATATTAAAAACCATACACCACTCAGCTTCCTTTAATTATTACATATTTGATTTTAAAAATTCTTTAGGCAAAATTCTATTCTCAGTTACACACATGCAGCCCCACTGTAGTCATTAATTACCGTTTAATCAGATATATAACTTACTCTCAGGGAAAGCAGATAAGAATGAAAGGAAAGGCAGGAAGAGAAAGGACTCAGAGCACAAAATAATAGGCTGACTAGCAAAGATAATTTAATAACATAGACATAACTAAGGCTCATTGTGAATATTCTCTTTTTCTTCTGATTTTGTGAGTTAACAGTGATTTGAGACCAATGACTATGTACGTTTCATCAGTTTAATTTAAAAGACAAAAGGAAAATTATGTTCAGTTATAATTACATTTATAAGGACCATGCTGGCTTTTAAGTTTTCACTATTTCTATTTTTGGAAGGCACTAAATACTCACAGAGCAGAGAGACAGAAGGTCGGATAAAACACAAAAAGGAGTATAATCACACCAACAGTTGAAATATCAGTAGAAGCAGTGATGCAAAGAGATTATATGCATTGAACCATAACCTCCTTTACCCCTGAATTAAGCTATCTGAAATTACCCAGTTAGGTCTTATTTAATGTCTTGCTGCATTGAGATGGACAAGAGCTTGGTTTGGTTGAAAAAGATAAAAAGTTAAAATGCCATCATAAACTATCCCAGGAAGACAACACTTGTTGTGTTGGTTCAATTGTTTTGGTTCAATTACTTTTAATGCCCATACTAGTTTCCCAAGATTTTTTTATACCACAGCCAAGCCACCACTGAACCATGCTGCTGCCACTTGCTGGCAATGTTAACAGCAGGTACAACATAAATGGTAGGGGTTGCAGAGCTCTGTGTCTGCTCTTGTGCCCTGTAATCAGGAGATGTAACATCCTTAGGTGCTCACTGACATGTACTGCCATACCTGCATTTGTCATCTTCTCTCAGTCGGATTTTGTGCAGCCAAGTTGCCAGAACATTGGCTGTGAGCTTGCTGCACCTGAATCCAGTGCAATGATCTCCAGCTTGGCTTGAGAAGCCTGCAGTAAATGCTCAAACTGAGACAGATGTTTTGCCCCTTAAACAGATAAGGACTTATTTCTGCTTACTCAAATGTAGGGACTGTAGTTTTGAGACACAGCAACATTTTCAATGAATATAGTTATTTTTTGCAGCAATTGCCTGATTATGGCTTTTAACAAAAATTTTAAAAAATGCTATCAGAAGCAAAATTGCATTGACAGTCCAGAATATATTGAACCACTGCTACGTATCTACGTTTATTAATTCCACTAAACTATTTTCAGTGGGTAGCATCACTGATCGGGCCTCAGTGGATATCAAGATCAAAAGCTTTTTCTGTCTGTATTGTAACTGCACATAATAATACATTTTCACTAGTCATGGGTGCATTTCAAGAATTTCAGAGTTCTAATTTCAGTTGGGTAATGGTTTGGGAGTCTGAAAGTTGTTCCTATAATTTTTTCTAGATGTGTTGAGTCTGCAAAATTGAATTTGAAAGCCTGTTAGGGAAGACTCTTACAAGTAGGATTCTAGGAGTCTGCATTTGGCCAAGACAACCTGCAAAATACTTCTTGTTATGATTTCTCAGAAATTTTGGCAGCCCTTTCAGTTAGAAAATGAGTTAAAGATATATTAAAAAATTATTATATAGTGGAAAATAAAGATTTATTGGAGAACATCTTTGACATGTCAAAACTAGATTGCTTCTAGAAATGTTTTAGAAGAATTTTTAATTTTCATTGCATTGGTTTGTCTTTATATAAATTTGAAGTATAACTAAATGCAACAAAGTTAGTGATAATATTGCTATTAAAATGGCTGTATGTATATTTTCTGATGGTCTCAACAATTCCATAATCATCAGAAGAATAAATGGAGACACTTTTCCTTCCTTCCTTCCTTCCTTCCTTCCTTCCTTCCTTCCTTCCTTCCTTCCTTCCTTCCTTCCTTCCTTCCTTCCTTCCTTCCTTCCTTCCTTCCTTCCTTCCTTCCTTCCTTCCTTCCTTCCTTCCTTCCTTCCTTCCTTCCTTCCTTCCTTCCTTCCTTCCTTCCTTCCTTCCTTCCTTCCTTCCTTCCTTCCTTCCTTCCTTCCTTCCTTCCTTCCTTCCTTCCTTCCTTCCTTCCTTCCTTCCTTCCTTCCTTCCTCCCTCCCTCCCTCCCTCCCTCCCTCCCTCCCTCACTCCCTCCCTCTTTATCTCTCTTTCTCTTTTCTTTAAAGGATAAGCTGTAAATAGTATTTCCCTTCCATAGACCTGTCTTCTCTTCTTGCCTTTTGGCTCACTGTAGCATGACTAAGAAGTTGTTAGTGCAGAACCTACATATTCATTAATTAAAAATCAGTGTAATTCTTGCTCATATAAGACATTCAAAGATAACAAGGTATTTCAAGATTAAAGTCTGAAATACTTCCTTTCAAGAAATGCCAAGTCAGAAGGTAGTGTGCAAGAACATGGACTGTGAAAATCTAATATTATGTAAATATCCCCAAAATAATGATGTAAACATATTTTAGTTTTGCTTCTTGACAAGGAGGTTTGTAAAGGTCCTCAAGAAAAGCATTCTGATTCACGAAGGCAGTCTTCCATGCTTCAAATTTATCTTCAGTTCTGTGCTGGTTATGGCTGGGGTAGACTTAATTTTCTTCACAGTGGCTTGTATGAGGCTATGTTTTGGATTTGTGCTAAACACAGGGTTGATAATAGAGAGGAGATTTTTTTTTTTAACTGTCCAAAAGGGACAGTGGTTTAACCCCAGCCAGCCACCAAATCCTCACAGCCACTTGCTCATTTCCCCCAAGTAGAACTGGTGGGAGAGTCAGAAGGGCAGGGGTTGAGATAAAGACAGTTTAATAGGGAAAGCAAAAGCCGTGCACACAAGCAAAGAGAAGCAAGGAATTAATTCACTTCTTCCCAACAGAGGCAGGTGTTCAGCCATCTCCAGGAGAGCAGGGAGATGACACAGATGACCCCATGACACAGAATGGTGGCTTTGGAAGACAAACACCATCACTGCAAATGTCCACCCAGTTCCTCCTTCTTCCTTGCAATTTATATACTAAGCATGATTTCATATGGTTTGAACATCCCTTTGGTCAGTTTGGGTCACCTGTCCTGGCTGTTCCTCCTCCCAAGCTCCCAAGCACCCCCAACTCCCTCACCAGTGTGGCAGTGTGAAAAGGAGAAAAAGACTTGGCTCTGTGTAAGCCCTGCTTAGCAATAACAAAATCATATTTCGCTATTGCTCAGTAATAACACAACCAAAAATACTCCAAAAGTATTATCAACCCTATGTTCAGCACAAATCCAAAACACAACCCCATACCAGCCTCTGTGAATAAAATTAATTCTACTCCAGCCAAAACCAGTACAAGTTCCTAAGCTACATATTTTACAAATCTTTACATCATAAAGTATTGTCAGGTACACAGCCATTTTGTAATAATTGCTCTTTAATAAATTAAATCATTATATTGTTAAAAAAAGACAATATAATAGAAAGATGATATTTAAGGATTGACTTTGTTAAATCTCTTGAATCATAAGTGATTACAGGACACTTTATTGAAAATCCACTTAAGCTTTTATTCTTTTTTTTTTTCAGTTGTTCTGCAAGTGATCACATTTAGAAAGGTGGGGGAATAACATAAGAACTTTTTAATTAAAATTGTCATTGTCCCAAATGCTGTGAAAAACATGTCACCATCTATGGCAAATGGAGCATGAAACACAGCATTGTGAACATGATGGTCAAATTGCTGGGTAAGTAAATATTCTGCTTCAAAATCCTTTCAATGTCAGATGTGGCTAAACATTTAAAGTATGGTTCTACTGTGAAAAGAAGCTGTCAGAAAATAACTGTTTTGTACTTTGGAGATCTGCTTCTTGTGTTTATCATGTGACTGAAAATATCAGATTCTTTTCCAGCTAGCTGCATTCATTTCATCTGCAAGGCTGGCTGCACAACATGCTTGAGCGTGCTTACTTATGTCTCTGGCAGTATGAACACAATTGTTAATTAGTTTCCAAGAATAAAATCTTAATTGCTGATAAAGATTGTGTATCAAAGCACAAGTGAGCAGTTTTGTTTGTGACAGCATTTGGGTAACATGGGTTCAATATGTCTAGGCTTCAGACTGCACCAAACACTGTGAATGTTTAGTACCTTAAATTACAGTGCCTACGTTGCTTCATATGTTAGAAATGGTGAGTATACATTTCAAAAGCTCACTGTGAAGAAAAATGGAGGGAAAAAAACATTAGAAAGACAAACTACAGGGAGCCAAGAAAAAACTTTCTTCTATATCCACCCCAAGCTGACAGGACATCTGCTCTGTGCCCACCATCTGGGTGTGTCTAATTAGAGACTACCTGGAATAGGCTCTCAGAGAGCTATTACAGAAACAGCTCCACAGCAGATGCAGCTTCAGTCCCTAAGGGCTGAAAGATAAGGCTGCAAGGAAAAGGGGACCACTGAGCAATGGGAATATTGTCTCACCTTGTGCAGTAGTTTTGTAGAGTGAAGTGCTTCCAGAAGAAATAAGTATTGCTTGCACTTGGAATTTACATGGAATCCAACAGGGAGTGATGATTACACAGAGCAGTAAGTACAAAGACATTGGAATAGCACACTGAGATGTAGTAAATACATGCCATCCCATACTGATACTTCTGATGCACTACAGTTTAGACTGATGTGATATGAATTGTTTTATTCTCTTTTTTGCTTTTTCTTTTTTTTTTTCTTCTGTTCCTTGAGACAGCTTTTATTTTATTTTATTTTATTATTTTATTTTATTTTATTTTTCAGGTTTTTCAAACTATTCTTTTCAGGTTTTAATATCACCTCAATTACACATCATATTCAGCTGTAATTTAACATAGATCTCCTCTGTTTTGTTTCCTACACTCTAGGAAAAAAAATCTCCTTAAAGATAACTTTCAGGAGTTAAACAAATTGCAGTATAGTACCAGGAGAAACAAAGTTATTTTCCCCTTTTTCTAGCATTTTTTTCTCTGCAAAAGTATTGCAATTACCTAGCATAGTACTTAGCACTTTCTGCCGACTGAAACAAAAACTCAGAATCCTGAGATACATCAAGATAACTCTAGAGAACTGAAGCAACTTCCCTTGTACCAGGAATGCATTTATGTAAAGCTGCTGTTTGTCAGAGAGCTCAATTCTTTTTTTTAACCTTTGGATATTGATACTGATCCTAATGCTTCACCATGTAGTGCTTGCAACTGGGAAGAAAGATCCACAAACTATAACAGGTATAATATACCATAAAGGCTAAACATTCTCCATGAGCCATTTCAGTTATGTTTCTTACAAAATACTTGTCCTTTCATGGGTCTTTCAGACTAACCTGTGTGTCTCAGTCCTCACTCCAGATCACCTCTACTTTGTGCAGCAGCAGGAACAACAGCTTCAGGAGCTACATGGCTGTGAGACTCTTCTCAGCCTGGCTCTCAAACACTCCTGATCTTTGGCCTCCACTTGTCTTGTGCCTGGAGCCAGGTGTGAATAGACACCTCTAGATACTCTTCTTTGGGGCTGACACCACATGTGGACAGATGAATGAGGTAATCTCTAAATAGGCAGTTCCCATTTCCTTGGCCAGACAATCACTCACTTGATCTCACTTAAATCTTTTGCATTCTATGATTATAATTTTCCCAGAGGTGATCTGAATAGTATAAAAAAATCCATATGGGACTGCAAACATTAATGATGCTTTCATTTTACGTACAACAAAGGTAATATAAATTATATTCTTAGGCACAAAAATATATATTCATCCTTCTATTATAATTCCTATTAGAATTTAATGCAGCTTCTCACTGTTATCACCCAGCTTTTAAAGGTTCTGTGGGGTTTTCAAGCATAGAAAGATGATTTTTCATGTTCTTCCTGGTAGCTTAATAAAATTTTGCATTAGTGAAAGCCACTGTAGTAAATTTGAGGACAATTAGAGATCAGTAGCCCTATCTTTGACTGTGCAATGTCATCAGGGTGATCAGAGCACAACAGTCTAATGACAAGCACAAGAATAGATTAAGCCAGCTGGGATTGGAGGTGGAGAGATGAAATAGTAAGTGACCTGAACATGACCTAGTTCTGCTTATTCTTTTGAAATACTCAAGGTGTGTGGAATAAAGGATGTAGTGTTAAACCTCTTCTAGAAGAAAAAAAAGCTTTCTTTTTCTAGAAGAAAAGAAACTTGTCTCATGAGAGAGATAAAAATACTGGGAGATGTCTATGCAAAACCTCAAAAATCTGGAAATATTTAGTATTTATGAAAATTTTAGCTATGTTGAAAGATCTGTAATTGCATTCCTCTTGCATACTAACCTGGTGGGAACTCTACTGTTAAAATCATCTTGATATGCACAAGAGCATCATGAAGTCCCCAAGCTGATCTTGGATCTATTTGTTAGTGCCCAGCTGAATCCACACAGAAGTTTACAACAGCCGAGTTGAAAAGATAATTGATCTTCAGTGAAAACTTTAGTTATAAACATTTCATATGTTAAGAAATCTTTTCAAAGCTTTTCAAATTTTTCCCCCCTTTGGGAACATAATCCCAAACATTGTTTTAATTTTGGGTGTAGAAAAATACCTGAATAACTGTGGTTCATCTTAATCAAAGATGTCTATATTTGTGCTGAAAACTTTTATCACTATTATCTCTGACATAATAGTAAGAAAGGTCAAATTATTTGGGTTTCAAAATTTCAATCCTTGATTACCAAACAAGTGATTTTTTTCGGTAGTCCTAATTTTTCAGGTCAGTGAACTAAGAAAAAACGGTTACCTGTACAGACTACTTGCATGTCAAAGCTCTTTATTTGCATGTCACAAAAAAGAAATATTAAAATAAATAGTAAAAGAATGGTAAATAGCTTTTCCATACATCTCTGACTCCCCAATAAGATTAGGTCCTGATGATTCTCCAGGGCAACAGCATATGTACTTTGAAACATCAGCATAGATTTGTGAAACAAGAAAATTCCATGTCAGTGTGGTTCCCCAGATGAAAAATGGACAAGAAAGGAAAATTAAATTTCTGCTCACAAGTTAAAGATCTGCTTAATGGAAGAGACCAGTGGCAAAAGTAAATATATTGTACATTAACAAGGTGTGTAATGATATTTCCTATTGTAGAAATGTAAAAGAAAGGCACAATGAACATCTTCTTAAAAAAAGAACCCAACAAGTGTTGAGAAAAAAGTATCTTTAAAGGTCATCGATCTTTCCTATGGCCTCTGGCCAAAAAAAGAAAGGTACAGTACTGAATGTTGTATGTCACCATTGTACAAACTACAGGTGAGAATATATGCCTTAAGATATAATTCTCAGCAAATGCCTGATATTCTTATATTGTTGTCCTGTTATCTTAAATTATTCTCACAGAATTTTCCTCAGTATTCTTCATTTAGTGAGCATGTAATCAGTGTGGATCATCTGCTAGTCTGCATACAGAATGGATACATTACACAAAAGTAGTTTAAAATTAAAAACTGCATGCTTTAAATCTATTTTAAAGAAGCATTTCAATATGCTTGAAATTAGGTTTAAGATTAAATGATACACTGTTTTGCAGATTTGGGGCATAAGATCTGTAGGAATACTTGGGAATTTACTGAAAAGTAGAATTTACAAATACAGTGGAAAAACATTCAGAACTGATGTGAACATCTATAAAAATAAAACATCATGGGAATTCATCAACCTAGTGAAAGATATGATTTTCATATTTTTTTTCAATTGTATTTTCAGAATATACCACTATATGGAGTACTCCTCTTGATTTTAAAAGACCTAGTCTCACAAAATTTTCTCTATTGGAAGATTCCTATTTTTTCTAAACACAAGGTGAGAATTTTCAGAAAAGGAGAAATTTTTTCACCCATAGGTAAGTAACAAATAGAGTGAATTTGCTAATATGTCTCATGTGGAACTGGAAAAACAAAACATGAAATAGCAAACAAAATAAATAAACAGAATTAATATGGGCCTGGGAGTTCTGGCTAGGCTCCATTTCTCATATTGCAGTACTACTTCATTGTCAGATGGGAGTCCCTAAATGGAGATGGGAGATTAGGGAAAAAAACACTGAGGAGAAGAATGAGGTTCTGAGTTGCTCAGATACATAAATCTATCTAAGAACTTGAGTTATCTATTTTTGCATGTGGGAAGGAAGTTGCAGCTCTTAAACTGAGATTGTTTTACCTTAAAACTGAAATTCCATTTCATTCAATTTCATTTGAATGAAAATACCCGAAAATTTTCATGGAAAATATAAACTAATCCCATTACACTTTTAGTGCACAATACATGGTGTTCTGCAAATAGGAATAAAATGTTAACTGTGTGTAATTCCGGCATCTACGGGGGAAAAAAATAAATCAAAACCAAATCACCAGGCATCCCATTTATTCCTCCTCATTAGAGAAATAATTCAATATGCCACTTTATTTGTCTAGTTTGGATGAGACAGTACAGTATGGATGAGCAGACAGTACAGATCAGATTTTAAACGTGTTTATCTTCCTGATGATAAAAACGAAGGTACTTCTAACAGCAAAAGTGTATTTTTTATTTTTTATCAGACAAACTTTATGACTGAGATTAAGTATTTTTTAGCACAATATGTGAAGAGAAAAATAAGTGTGCATGACCTATGAAGCTTAGCCCAGTTACCAAGCATGGCTGCCATGGTCCTGTACCTACATCTGCCTGTTACCACCTGAGGGAGCACAAATGTGCTGAAGACAGATGTGTGCACAATATCAGAAATATAGGGGCTCATTAACTCTAGGCTATGTCAAAGAAAACACCCCAAATTGTGAAGTTCTGCCTCATTATTTGAGTATTTAAAAGGTAGTGTTGAAAATCATTACTCAGAAAGCCTACAAGCTACTCTCACTCCACATCTACACAGTCCTCACCAAGGCTGTATCCCCATCCTAGTACAGAAATGCTGTATGCTCAAAACATCTCACTTTCCCAGATGTTTGAAACTCACCTGCAGGAAGGCTTCAAGGTGTCTTTTTCTGGGACTTCCCTCAGCTTCACCCTCACTGTCCTGAGTTCCCCTGCCACCGAGTGGCTTATGCTTCTCCCTTCCCTGTCATTTGAGTATTGTCAAAAGCTTTCACCTATCAAACAGTAACAGTAGAAGACATTCTCTCTTCATGGAGGGTTATCCCTGGATAAAATTATAAATACCAGGTCAGGACTTCTAGTCATGAATCCTATTACATCACTCCAGGGCCCAAATATCTTGGGTAAGCACAGCCTTGGATTCATCTAAAATGTGAATGAAAGCCTGACTGCAAGCTTTAAAAACTTGACTACTCAGCATATCACTTGGTATATGTTTCATTTAAAGAAAACTTTAAAAGATACTGAAGCCAGTGAAATCAAATAATTATATTTAAGGTAAGTAATTGGGATTTATTTCAATTGAAATAATTGAAAGATATATATTATACAATTCACAGTTTCATTTTCTTTCTCCATAGTCATTCCTTCATGTTCTTCTGTTCCTTATCAATAACCAAAAATTCAGGGGCATAACTGGTAATCAGATAGCTCTGGGAAAAAAAAAAATCTAAGTCCAAACTTTCTTTATCTGCATGATTTCTCAGCTGTAAAATGTAAGCAGAAAACAGAAGAAAACATTTGTTTGCTTTCCTCTGCTGTCACTGCACTATGGACTGAAAAATCTTTGTTACAAGACTTACAACAATTCTTCTTTGAGAAGACTTTCTCTTATTTGGGAGTTCTAAGACATCACCTCCACAACAAAACCTTCTCTTGATGTGATTCAAGGTGTACATAGCTATAGCTATATACATACTTTGCAAATATTTCACTTGCAATCTGCTAGTTTTATAAAGAAATGTGTTGGAAAAGGATG
The DNA here is from genome assembly GCF_052056855.1 of Sturnus vulgaris. Taxonomy (NCBI): domain Eukaryota; kingdom Metazoa; phylum Chordata; class Aves; order Passeriformes; family Sturnidae; genus Sturnus; species Sturnus vulgaris. The sequence continues at coordinate 80,454,200 of NC_142243.1, read as the reverse complement.
ATTCCTTAATTAAAATACCCGAACTTTGAAAAAAAATGAGTAAAATCAGACAACAATGCTTAACTGTCTCTGTAGGAAGGGTGCAGTATTCTTCTATAATTCTAATTTTAAGCCCTTGTATCTTATTCGAGGGCTTCTTTAATGCCTCGTTTTTATAGCAATGCATTATACTCTTTAAACAAGACACAAGACAAAATAAGATCAGAAAAATAGGCAAATAAATTGTGACCATAAGTAAATGCATAAATGCAAGTATTTCAATATTTGTACAGCACAGCTAGGATATAGAAAATTCTAGTTAAGGGTGACACAAAAAGGCCTACCACTGTATTCCACACTGTTAAAATTATTAAGGTAGAAACTCTGCAATTTTTACCAGATAGAAGTTGAAATCATTTACTCATTAGAGTTATTCTGAACCTACTCTGGGATTTTTTTTCCTCTGATTTGCATTTCTCTATCTATTTTGAAGATCAAAATCACTTGTCTCTGGAGATAGATAAAAAGCAATGCTTAAGTTGGCACCAGTGGTAAAAAAAAAAAAAAAAAAAAAAAAAAAGAAATACCAGAACAATTAAAAGACAGTTAAAATGGTAAAGGCAGAGCATATCTGAATGTTGTCCAGGCTGAAGAGTAGTCTGACCCTTCTTAGGTAAGGATTCTATTCTAAAAATGTGCCTTTCTATTCCACTCCCCAACATTTTTATGTTTATTCATAAATTCTAAAACCTATGAGGTAAGCAAGCCTTGATATTCATAAAACTCTGAATTTGTGAAATACCAGAGCTAAAATTAAATGCACCTAAGTATGGCCTAGATATCCTGTTTAACTGAAAAAAACAGAGTTCTACATTTCAGGGGAAAATATTTGCTTAACCTTTAGTGTGTTATCATTTTAGAGATTAATCACTACCTGTCAAAAATCAAATCCAGACCTATAGATCGACTATCTAAAATTTGATTGTATTCAATATTCAAGGAGTCTTGTCTTCTCCTTATACTTTCCAAATAAAACACAATCCAAATTATTGATTTTTCCAAAGAGAAGAGTAGTAAGAGTTGAGAAAAATAAAAAAAAACATTCTGTCTTAATCCCAAACAAAAAAAAATAAATTATAAGAAAAGCACAAAAAACCCCAAGCACCACAACCAACAAAGACAAAAAACAAAACCAACCAACCAAACAAAAAATTAATACAAAGCCAAAAAATCCCCAGATCCTAAATTAAAATAGTCCATGCACAGTCCTTCCCCCATACATAAATGGTTATCACCCCAGACATCATGGTTATTCACTCACTAAACTAGTCCTGCTCATATTTTTAAAATGAGCATTAATATATTGTCCTATTAGTCACCTGCTTTACTACTTTTTACTGCTTTGTTTTTTTAAATATTCATAAACATTTTTTTTCCCCTGACACCATCACAAACATATTTTTAAAGACATACTGTTTTTTAAGGTAATTTCCCTCAGTTCCCTTACACACACATCTTATCTGTGTTTGTCAGTTCTGGTATCAAATAAGCATTATGAGTCAAGCTCTGCAATGAATATTTCTTCTCAGTTTTCACCAACTTCAAGACCACATCTATAAAACAGAGAAGAGACATTACACAGTGCTTTTATGCACAACAATACTGAGGGCATGAATCATAAAAAAGAGCCACTGCGAAATGCAATAAGCCCAGATGCAGATTTTTTTTTCTCTTTGGTGTTATTCAGATGCCTAAGAGATCCATACAAGCGAGCTTATTAGTGAAAAGGTGCTGTAGGAAATACCAATGAAAAAAGCTGTATCCTAGATATCTTCTTTCTCAGAAATTATTTACTGGGGATAACAATTTTGAACTCATTTCTGTGTTAACAGTTTAAAGCAGCCTTATTGTGACAAGATGAAGAAACAGATGATCTTACCTCCCTGACTACTCAGTGGATACATGAGCTACAGATTATTTTAAGTCACTCTCCTGTTGTATGTTGGTTGAATGCTCATTTCCTACCTCCTAAGTGAATGCTCTCTCAAGAGCATCACTCTCTTGAAAAAAAAGGAGGAATCTGATCTGTTTTATGTAGGATCATTAAATATTCATAAGGCAAAAAAAAGGGAGAAGGAAGAAAAACTACAAAGGCTGTGGTGGTTAAAACATAAGGAGGGGGTATTCAAAAAAAGGAAAGCATTAAAGCTGCATCTGCAGCATCTTGTGCGAGTTTTCCACCTACCTCACTGTAAAATGAAAAATATGTAACCTCTCCTCCAGTCACATTTTGCATGGGATGTAACTCTGAACTCTGAAAATGTCACTGACTGGCTTCTGAAAGAGAATTAGGTATATCTACTTTATGATTTCTGACAGCGCTTAGGCATTAATTGGCTCCTAGCTGCTCAGCAGTGTAAAGTTCAGATGCTTCTATGAGCAAGCAGATTGGGGACAGACTTAGATGACATTAGGTACCTACAGAAAAAAAAAAAAAATCATGGAATCTTACTCTTTTTACAGTTTCAGGGAGGTACTAAAATATTTCATGTGGAATCAGACAAATAAATGCATGTGGGTGTCTAACCCTCCATGGCATGCCCACACTTACGTAGTATTAGTGCTGAATTTGATTTGCATCTGATCTGATTGGGCTCCAGGGATATCACTTCAAGGACCTGCCCAAATTTCGAGGACACATTGACTCATATTTGTAATGTAGGTCAGCAAAAGTTAGGTATCTATAGATAAGGGATTCTCAGTATAGCTTGAGGAACTTAGTGATTCAGCTTAAGCTATTAAAAGATATTTGGGAGTCTAAAGACTGACTAGAGTTTTCAAACCATTTATATGCCCTAGACTTAGTCATATAAATGAAAAAAAAAAAAAAGAAAAGAAAAAAATACCCACAAGATGCTTGTAAAACCTCAGTGCTAAGTTACCTTTAAAAATCTGTCCTGAGAATGTGCTGATGAAACAAGCCTCTACTAAAGAGTCTAAAACCTCTGCTGTTGATAAGAGCAGTACCGACATGATGCACACTGTGTCCACAAGTGAGTCAACACTCAAATCACACAACTCATTTACAATGTGAGAGGTGCACCCTCATGTAGTCTTAAATATAGGCAGTCTGGGCAAGAGCAGCACTGGAAATGAACAATCAGGACATTCCTGCAAGGTAGCTGGTGAGTTAGTGTCCCAAAGTCTCTTGTACTATGCTGCCATAAAAGTTGTTCCATCATCACTGTTACTGTCCCCTTGTGCTAACCAAAGTAAATCGATCAAGGTGGCTACAATATAAAGCATCCAGATTGCAGTGTAGGTATTACTGACCTGCCACAACATCATCTCTACAGTAAATCAGTAGGATGTGCTGGTGTAGTTCTTATCCCTTATCTTTCCTTTAAATCAGTCGTTCAAAGATCTCTTATTGCTGTGCAGTGGCCCAAAGAGAGGATTCCTTCTTCACAGCTTGCCAGTTCAATTACTAGCTTTATATGGATTTTGGAATTTAAGGAGCTGATGCCTTGCTACGATCTTTTGATTCAGGCAGACAGTGTGACCTCTCAGTCATTTATGTAAGATTTTCTTCAGAAGGAAAAGCTAGAATTTGCTTTTGCTTATTTCTTACAAAGGAAAGCTGATGTAGGAGTTGATTAGCCAACATTTTATGTTGCAGCAATTCCTAGTACAGCAGTGTCTGAATCTGGGTTGCGTGAAATAAAACCAGCTCTTTACATTTGTTCACTCACTGCCCATCCCTCCACAAATGCTAAGAATCCTCTGCTTATTCCCTCTCCAATATTGCAAACAAAACTATAAAAAACAGTGCTTTAATACATCATAGTAAATCTATTTTTACTGTTCAACCAGGGCAAGACTTTGCCCCCTTCTGCTATATTAGCTGGATGATCTTTGGAAGACACACAGGATCATTCACTGCTCAAACAACAAGGTGCTATACCTCACTGAATTATGCTCAGTGATTAATATTGATTTAAGACTTAAAACTTGTGAACAAAGGATTCATTGAGAGTCACATGGAAGAATCATGAAAGCATCCCAGGACTATCAAGAATCCGTTGAAAACTGTTGGAAAGGGTTTGTTTTGTGTTCAGGCATAAGGTGATATGGAATGAAAGCAGCAAGAAGAAGTGAATTTGGAGCTACTGAACCAGAGAAGTAACAAGTAGGGCTGATAATTTGAGCATCTGTGTCTGTATCACCTCTTGCAAAACCATAAATTGCAGGCTTGAGCACTTGAACCTGCCCTTCAGGCATCTTTCTCATCTGAATTCTCTCAAGGCTGTTGAAAATATTGATTACTGCTGCCTTATCACTAAAAGGACGGCAAAAGTAACAGAGGCTCAGAGGCAAGCAGTAAAAGTGATTGAGACATGAAAAGTTTTCCACATAGAACTTTAAAGATTTAATCTGTTTAATTTAGAAAGAAGACAAAAAGATGTCATAATAGAGATGTGTCCAGTAGGGACCAAAGCTAAATCATCTGTTCCTATACACTTTTTATCTTCAAGACTAAAAGGTAAAAATGTTAAAAATTGGAAAAAAAAAAAAAAGAAAAAAAAGTGTTTTGTAGAATGGCATGAGCAATTTAGGGAATGTACAGCCACTACACCTAACAAAATGGGGATTAGAAAAATATTTGACAGGTATGTGAACCCAAACAACAATCCTTTTAAGAGACAGAGAAGCACTAAATTGTGCTTGGATAAGACTTAGTCCCAAATAGGCTGTGACATTATTATCTGCCTAAATGTGTGTTTAACCTTCTCCCAGGCTCTAGTTCTGGAAAATTACAGAGACGAGACGATAGATGAGTTTCTAAGGTGATGTTACTACAAAATGAGAATCTTAGCTACACAATTATCTTATGCTTCAGATAAGTTGTGATACTCCTTTAGATCAGAACAAATGATAAAACTGATGCTTGCTATACTAACAACAATAAACATAGATGGAAGATGAAAAATATTTTTGAGGAGATAATCTCCAGCTATAGGCTTCTTGACCAGATTTTTATTGGATTGTCTTTTAGGATTCATATTATCCTTTACCATTTAAAATATCTTTTCCCAAGGCAAGAAGTTAGCTGAAATTACACCTCTGAGAGTACCAGCAGCAACATTCTCCATCAATTCTAGAGCAGAATGGTATGTCAGGTAATCCTTTGGTTAGATGTCCTCTTGCCTACTCCTTGCTGTTTCCTTGTTCCCTCAAGACTGCTCCATAGGAATACTGATACCTTGACTGCTTATGCATTAACACCCTTTAAACTTTTTATGAAAATAAAAGTACAGCCCTGAAGTTTATGTTAATAGAAATAATAGCTGTCTCTTTAGCAGTGTCAACCTAAATCAAGTCCAAGGCAGTATTAAAGGTGTCGATTTCTCTCCAGCAGCTCTTGAAGTGAAAGCGGAACTGTCTATCAAGATTTTCCTCTTCCTCTGCTGTCATTCTTTACTTTCACACCTGCTTGAAGTCAACTCCCCTTCTATTTCTAGTCTTTGCCTCTCTCTCTAATCCTCAGTGATCTCACATTTACTGCTGGCTTCTGCACAAAAGGTGCTCAGACATAACTGGCAAGTAAGGATGTCTAGACAGTGAAATTTTACTGTGATATTTCATATAGTTTTTGGATTTTCACTTCATCCAGCTTCATTCCGGGAAAAAAAAAAAAAAAAAAAAAAAAAGTAGTCCAGAAAACAATACTGACACTGCTGAGTTTTTAGCAGAGAGTACAATTTCTTTCATTTCCATTGGTCTTCTGGACCTGTTTAACTTGCAGGCTGACTAGCTTGTCTGGAAAGCATGACAACCTGTCTTGTCATCACCTATATGGAAGAGAAATCAAGGAGCAGACAAATGCACCATGTTCCATGCACCATCTTCAGAGAATACTGCATTGACTATGGATTCCAAGCCAGCCAGTGCTTGGCTTGTCAGGGTGGTATAAAGAATGCTCCTTTACTAATACAGGAACCACCTGTTTAATTTTCCAGTCACCAACTAACCTGTGGGATGACTCACTAGGCAGCCATCTGTTTTTTTCATAAAAAGTTTTAAGAGAATTACATGTTTGCACCTTTCTGTTGTACAGAAACTTAGTGAAATATCTGTTGTGGAAAGGTTTTGATCAGCTCTATCAAGATCCTTGTTGAGAAAAGGTTGGAGGGATGCCAGATTCCTGTTCCCACAAGGTCTGTAAAGGTTCCTTAGTTAGGAAAAACCTACAGTGAACAGGACAGATATTGGACTGAATTGCCTATCTATGCTGTTCCTTACTACAAACAAGGAGAACTGTTAAGTACCTAGGACTCATTAAATCCAAGGTTGGCAGACAGATACACCTACTAATTGGCTGACATTCCATTTAAAGATACTCTTGTATATGCTGTTCCTGAGACTGCAGATATTTTTAAACCTCTAGTTTATGCAGACTTTTTTTCTTAAGGTATTATTTTTATCTGCAGTGTCCTTGCTGTAGACTTTAAGCCTTATGGGATTCTCTAAGCAGAGAATAATTTGTCCTTAACAGTATGTGATCAGTGATCCTTCTCTTAGTTCTTGTTAAGCCAGATTCTCATGAACACTTTTCTTATCACTCCAGGCCTTCCTAGGATTACATCTAATTTCCCACACAGAGTTATTTCTGCACACAGAATTAAAGCCTTTAATCATATTTGGTTTAGTGACTCCCATTTGCTTAGTAATCTTGAGAATATTTTGCATTATTTTTTGCCCTCCTCTAGGGCTGATGATGACTTGATTGATTCACACAATCCATCAGTGACTGATTTCTTAGACTTCTTAGTTTTTTTAGTAGAGAATATCAGTCATGTCTGTTTTTATTGTTTTGGTTTATGGCAGAGTAAAACACAAAAAATGGGTGACTAGAACACTAAATATGCACTCACTTTCCATGCAAAATATCCATTAAAATCCTTTTAAAATTTGGCTTGTTATTATTACCTGTGGTGTTTTTATGAGAAGATGGGTAGAACATGATTACTTGTCATAAATGAAGAGCTGCCTTGTGCCAGTGAAACCTTGAACTTGTTTCTTCTCTGAAAAATTATAAATAGAACTAAGCATATAAAAAAACAAAAAAAAACCCAAGAAAACCTTCAGTGGCTGAAAAGAAACTTTAAACAAAAATTATATTCATAGCCATGCAGGCAGTAGCTTGAAAAGAAGCTTTTATAAAACATATTTAATGTTTACAGTCGTTCAGTGGCTGAGAACAGTAATACTTTTAAAATATGTTTAATGTTTTAAATCATTTAGTGGCCCAAAGGACAGCTCTTACTGAAAAGATATTTAATGTTCAGAGTAATTTTGTGGTAAGAAAAAACATCTTCTTTTTAATTTTTATCATTTACAGCTGATCTGTGGCTACTAAAACAAGTATCAATGCAGCATGTTTTATGTTTACAGATATTACATGCCCATATAAAAACAATTCCAACATTTTTCAATACTACAATTAAATATGTCAATTTCTTTCCCTCATCAACTGTAAAATTAACAAAAAAAAAAAAAAAAGGCACATAATCACATACTCCCAACAAATCTAATGAAATATATCTTGAACCTAAAGGTGTTTATGAAAATAGCAAGACTGAACCAATAATTATAAAGCTTCTCCTTGTATGTAAAAAGAACTAATAGTCAATACCACTGAAATTCCCAAAAATATTTAGAATGTACATTTAGAAAAAATCCAATAGCCTAATTTTATTAATGGAGGCATTGTGTGGCAACATAAAAGAGGCTAGGTTGTATCAAAAAATGCATGTGATAAAATATATTATTTGATTTATATGCTACTGAGCTGCAGTAAAGTCAGTGTGTGGATAGAAACATAATGGTTTTAACCTCTGTGACGTGGGTTCTTAGCTTTGCCCATATACAGTCAAACACAATCACACAGAGAATTGCAGGATGGATCAGGCTGGAAGGGACCACAGTGGGCCATTTGGTCCGACCTCCCTGCTCAAGCAGAGTCATCCCAGAGCACGTGCCATAGGGTTGTGTCCAGATGGCTCTTGAACGAGGAAGACAACCTCTCTGGGCAATCTTTTGCAGTGCTCAGTCACCTCATGTTCAGGTGGAAGTTTCTGTGCATCCATTTCTGCCTGTTGCCTCTTGCCCAACTACCTGGCCCCAACAAGAAGAGGCTGGCTCCATCCTCCTGACACACTGCGTACCAACATCGATCAGGTCCCTTCTCTGCCGTCTCTTCTGAAGGCTAAACAGCCCGAGCTCTCCCAGAGCTCCCTCATAAGAGAGATACTCCAGTCCCATAATCCTCTATGTTACCCTCCACTGGACCTGCTTCATGTCTCTGTGGAACTGAGGAGCCCAGAACTGGAGACAGCACTCTGCCTGTGCCTCCCCAGGAACAGAAACACTTCCCTCAATCTGCAGGCAATGCTGTTCCTAATGAACCCCAGGATATCTTTGGCCTTCTTGGCCAAAAGGACACACTACTTGCTCATGGAGTGCTTATTGTCCCCCAGGATGCCTAGGTCCTTCTCTTCAGAGCTGCTTACCATAATTTCATCCTCCAGCCTGTGTTAGTCCATGGGGTTATTCTTCCCCAGCTGTGGGACCCTGGGTTTGCCTTTGTTGAATTTCAGGTAGTTCTCTGCCCATCTCTCCACCCTGCTGGGGTCCCTCTGAAGGGCTGCACAGCTCTCTAGGGTATCAGGCACTCCTCACAGCTTTGTGCCATCAGGGAACTTGTTGAGGAGGCCTCTGTCCCTTCATCCAAGTCATTGGTGAAGAAGTTAAACAATACTGGGCCCAATATTGAACCTTGGTGGACACCTCTAGTGACAGGTCTCCAACTAGGACCTGTACTAGGATCACAGGATTATGATCCTAGTGATCACTATGATCACTGGTTATGATCCTCTCGGATCTGCCATTCGTCCACTTCTCAATGCACTTCACTGTCCACTTATCTAATTCCCATCTCCTGAGTTTGCCTCTGAGGATAAAATGAGAGACAGTGTTGAAAGCCTTGCTGAAGTCATGGTAAAAATATCCAGTGTAGGCTTAGATATATATGAGAAGTAAGAATCAAATGCTTTTAAATGGTTTTAGCACATATACTGACACTTTGGGACTTTAAGAACAGCTAGCAGAAAACAGCTACCCGGCGTCTCTTTTAAACTATCCAGAGTCTCTTTTAACAGTCAAAGCTTCTCAGCTTTGCTTTCCACATGTTTGTATAGTCCTGTCTGTCACAGCTTTCATTTTACACAGATTCTCCCACCTGACAGCATTTGCCAGATGTCTTAGTTTAACTGAAAATATCCAACAGCCAGGCTGTATGAAAGGAAACTCACAGTATGGCAACAACCATTATCTTTTAATTAATCAAGTCTTGATTTTCTACACTATTTTCTCCCTCCCTTTTGATCTATTTTTTTTTGGCTCCTGCTTGCCCCATAATTGGAGCTGCCTAGATTACCTGGTGATCTAGCATAAAGAAACACTTTTGTTTCAAAAGATTTAACTGCCTACTTGTAATATTCTCTCAGTATCTCAGTATTGGGGTTTTTTTTCATATTATTTTTATTTTATTTTATGTTTTGTGCAATGTCCTGTATAAAGGGAAAAACAGTCTTCAAGAAAAGGCTAAGCAGCCCTAACCTGCCTTCCCCTCTGCTCCTTCCTTAAAACTCACTTTCCTACACAGTGGCAATAAAAGTTATTCTGATGATCAGTGCAGTAAATGTATCTTTTCAAAATTAAAACAAAAAGAGGATCAGAAAGACAAGAGCTGTAGCAAAAAAAATGTTGTTCTTAGTGGGAAACCACTGAACCATCAATTGTGATGAGTTAACTGCCACCTGACATAGCCCCAGGAAAGAGTATGGGAAAACAATGATGGAACAGGAATTTTTTCTGAAACGTGGTCCGAATGACCCAGGGCACCAGGTCTGCCCCATGTGATGGATGAAATTTGAACAGTGCAATAAAGCACCAAATTAAAGGGCAAGTGGATACAATCCTGTAAGGTTGAATGCCCATTAAAACTATTGGGTGCATCAGTGAGTATATAGTTCAAGATTACTGGCATAAATTAAGAGTATCTAAATTTCAAAAAAGCTTTCAGCAAGGTTCCTAAGCAAAGACTCTTAAAAGAAGAGAAAAAGAAAAAAAAAGAAGTTTAAGACACAGCAGCTTTTCCTAAAATAATCCAAATAAAAAGAGATCTAAAACAGTAGGAATCAATTGCCAGTCTTTCTATATGAGAGAGGGGCTGCCACTGGCATGTGTCTTGCATCTGAACTCATAGGTTGCCAGTAAAAGAGAATATATGAACAGGTGACAGCTTGACAAAATGAAAGCTTTGCTGGAAAGTGCTACAGGGGAATCTTAACATAGCATGAAACTGAGAATACGGAACTTCACATGGAGAAACACAAAGAGGCATCAGAAAAAATAACTTATCAGTACTTCTGCAGAGGTGGGTTGTAACTCCATTACCTATTAGTTCTTGATCTTGGGATCACTGCGGAAAATCCTCCAAAGTTTTCATCTCAATGATCAATAGCAGACAAAAGGGGAAAATTACCGATCGGAATAATTAAACAAGGAAAATTTGATAAAAATAAAACATATTCAAAATGTTTGTACCTTGAATATCACATGCAACTCCCATCATTTTCTCTAAGGACTTGATAACACCAGAAAAAAACATGGAGATCAGGCTACCAACAGTGGCTGCAAACAAATTATGCTGTCAGTTATCTGTCCATGAGCATGCATAATGCCATTCAAAAAAGGTCTCAATAGGTTCCCAAAGTAATACCTTCTCCAACAGCCTAGGTAAGCTTTTGGAAGCCCTTAAAAATATATCACCAACAGCTAGGAATCTATATCAAAGGCAGGCTCATCCAGCATTTGCTCCAATGCCTTATAATCCTTCCTTCCCTAGCCTCTTCTCACTGTAAGCTTCAGGATAAACTCAGGCACACAATGCTAAACTGAGCCAAATCAGAGTTCAGGTTATTACCTACCACTTCACCAAGTTAGTCTTCTACATGCTGTAATTCTTGCAAATGAAACTACATAAATGGATATACTAAAACTACGTTCCATTTGTGGATGTATATATATGCACCATTGTCAGTGTTCAAATATAAGCCAATAATTAAATAAAAGTCAATTAAGTATTCACTCCAGAAGGAAAACTGCCAGAAAATTTATAGAGACTATTTTCACACTGACAGTACCATGGGAAGTAAATCCATAACACTCTTCAGGTAGCTGCTTTGCACAACTGAGGAACACAGTAAAAATTACCTGATAACCACTTTCTATTATCATTGACCATTTTAGTCTGCCACGGTGGTCTGGAGTTTTTAGAATCCCTCTAATCAATAAAGAGGTAATGTAGTGGAAAAGTATGAAATGAAATTGTGTAGGAAAAACATACGGCATCTATAGATTATGGAATTGATGGGTTTAGTACAGCCCTACCTGGTCTATGCAGGAGCATAGAAGAATAATGCAAAGACCTTAGAAAACGATCAGGAGACTGTGACAATGGAAATTATAAAATTGCTCTTAAAATCAGCATATTCAGTGAAAGAAATGCATACGGAAGCGAATGCATTCCTGTGCACATTTTTATGTCTAAATATATAAAAATATATAATGATATCTTTCCTTGAATGTGTGTAAATGCTTCTGTGCCCCCATTCTCAGTCATCTGGACTGATAGCTTTAATAAGGGGATAACCTTGGTTTAAACTCAGCTATATTTGCATACTTACGTCAACTATATTGCAACAGAAGCTGGCACAGCTGCCAGAAGGAACAACACAGTTGATTAAACTATACTTAAGGAGAACATATTTTGCTAATACAAACTTAAATATGGGGATATTAGGGCATCTTTTTCAGTTCTCATAGATAAATCCCCATTTCTGGTTCATTCTACATTTTGGGATTTATATTAAATCAAGAAAATATTTTAAAATAAAGGTATTGATAAAACAAATTCAATATCAGGAAAAAACAACCAACCAACCAAATAAAAACAATAACAGCAAAACAAACCACAAAAAGCCACCAACATTAGGAGTCCAGCTCTTAAGCTTTTATAAGTCTCTTACTAGGCATAAGATAACAGCATAGCAATCTCTGTTCTTAAAATATTAGTTCAGCATTGTGATCTGACTCCATCTGCTGAGTTTTTCTGCAGGGAATTTCAAATTATTGTCCTTTAAAATATAAAATCTTCACTATAAAATATTCTGCACCCCATTTATCATGTGAGCAATACAGTGTCAACTTTGGAAACACTGATATCCTTCCACTACAGCACAAAAGCTGTGCCCACTTCGAAACTATCAGAAACACTGGAAATCACAGATGGGTACAGCAGCCTGCATGTTACAACATTTGGTAACCCAAGGGGCTTTTCAAAAGAAGATCTTTCTTATTTATGGATGTGATTGACTTTGCATCATACAAGAACAGATTACAGTGCAAGCATGGAAAGAGCAAGGCCGGCTGTCCATTCAAACTTTGGCATAAAATAGGTTTGCATCCTAGCTTTTAGTTGGTAAACGTCCTTCTAACATTTTTTCTTAAGAGCATATGAAGAAATTTGGCTTCTGGTAAGTAAGGCACCTTAAAATAGCAGTGCTGACACTATCTCTTCAGAAAAAAAAAATATATTCAGTATCATAATCTTTATTACTGGGTGGTATTGATTAAAAGGAAAACCAAACCTTTAGAAAGTAAACTGTAGAAGAAAATTCAATCTGCCTTCAATGTAAATTTGAAGGGAAAAAGTAAACTTCCACCTTCCAACTTATGCATGGAGAGTAACACAAGTTCTAAGAAAATCTACTGTGATAAACATGGCTATGACAGGTATATGTAAGTAATACCTCTGTGCAGAAAACCAGATCTTGAGAATGCCATGAATTTTCAATTTTTTGCACTTTTTCCAGTAAAAAATTGCCAAGGTCCAGTTGATATATGAATTTATTGCAAAACTTTAACTGCAACCCTGATTCCAGAGATAATTCATGGCATTATTTCAGTCATCCCAAATTCAGCAATAGCTATTATTAGGAAGTCCAGAGACATTATAAAATTGAGAACCATGTAGCCATGACAATTTCTAAAAAGTACCATTACTAATAAAATTGCAAATAACCTTGGGATAAAGTACCAAACTGGATAAACCTTTGCATGCAAATGTTATGAAACAATAAAAGACTGCAAGATACTAGACACAAAAGCTTGTCAGGTTCACACAAGAGACTAGTAAGGGTGAAAAAATTAGTATTTCAGTGAATTTCCCACAATTTCCCAAGAAATATGTGCATGAGTGTAGTTTATCATCAATACTGTTGTAAAACTATAGTAAGTGAAATTTGGAACATTTGGTAATTAAAAAGTGGCAACTAGAAAATGAAAATGTTAAAAAAATAGATGAGAGGAAGAGTTTATCTGGGTTTTTTCCTAAGCCAAGACAACCATATGCTGCACCAGCTGAAAAATCAAAGTGATTTTCAATGTCAGCCTCAGGCACTCGTAGGTCTAAGCATCTCTATAGGTGCAACTAAACGGTACTGATGATAGAAAGGAGTAGTTTTAGATTCTCTGGAAAAATTAAGCTTACATAAGGAAGGAAAAACAGTTGAGAGAGAACAAGAGAATAGCAAGATCTACATCAGAGAAGGCACATTCTCCTGGCAAACAGAGAGGACAAGGCATTTCTGGATAATTTTGCTGCAAGACAACCTAACAGCAAAAATTCTTATCTGCTTTAGTAGCCACTAATTGAAGTTTAGGCTTCCATTTAGGGAACTCTTTCCTTGTCTTGCCTTTTCTGATTAATTTTAATCCATCTTTAATTTTTTCATAGAGGAAAAAAACAACTGTTACAAATAAATCTTCTAGATAAGTGAATGTGACTGAATAAAGAGAAGACCAAGAAGATCCATTTTGCCACGGCATCTACTTTTGTTTTTCTAAAGGAGAATAAATTGAAAAGCATTTCTTTTAAAATTCTATATGCATGACACACCATGCTTAGTTGTATCTCATTTAGTCATGCAACTCCTCATCCATGTAAAAGCCACAATCTATGGCACACATTGAAGAGGATTTCATATGAAGTAAAAGCTCTGTTAGCATTTAATCTTCTGCTGCACACACATATTTAAGAAAATAACAAAGAAAGATAAAGGAGAACAGAGTAAGGGAATTGTTGCGGGAAACTGAATGCAGACACTGTTTTCTGTACAAACACCACCCCTGATTTTCATTTTTTCTTTCTGATCAGGTTTTAAAAACAATTTCATAACCAATCATACGTTCACTGGTGAGAAATGTTATTCTGAATTTGCCACAGACACAGGTGTCAAAATGTAACAAATGGTTTTCATCTATACGTAGAACCACCATAAATAATATTATTATTTATCTCATTAAGGGAAACAAGAGTGCACCTATATTGTGAATCTGCAGACAAACTCCTGTGACCGACTGTAGTGAATGCTTCTCTACATTTCTATAAGATTAACGTGATCATCTCTACATGTCAATTCACATCACATTTTATCACATTCTATCACATTCTACTACTCCTTATCACAAAATTTAAAATATTACCTTATTAATTCTATGTAGCAACTTGTGTAGACAGCTAGTCACCTACTAGTTCTAAAAATTGACTTTGAAAATATCAACATCTTACGTGCATAGCTGCAGGGGAACAGTACCCCTCCACAACTTCAAACTCAGAAAACTTCCAAAACTGTTAACAACTACCAGGAGTATTAAAAGGCTGGTACTGGCTTGTGAAGTACTGAGGAAAGACAGTTTAGGAGAGAGAAGGGCAATCAGCTGGAACTTGCACTGGGAAGTTAAAGGACTCCCAGCCCAGAACAAATTAATTTCTGGTGCCTGCAGGGAAACCCAAAATGCCATCTGGCAGCAGGACACAAGCAGTGTGCTTATGTTGCAAACACACTGCTCAGGACCACTTCAGAGTCAGCCATCAGGAAGAGACCAAAAGGGCCCATTTAGACTCCTTCTCCAGAGCAGGATCAATGTTCTAAATGTAATTTCTAGCAAATATCCATCGTGTTGTGAAAATTCTTCAAGCAAAAATCTATTCCAGTACTTCAGTATCGTTACTTTTCTCTGAAAAGAAAAATACACTGTCCTTTGTATGCTAGGTTTTTGAAAACTTACCACGTTCTTTATTTTTTGTTTGTTTTGGTTTGTTTGGGTTTTTTTGTTGTTGTTGTTTCTGGGGTTTTTTGTTTGGTTGGTTTTGGTTTTGTTTTATTTTTTTTTTTTGGTTTTTTTTTTTTTTGTTTTTTTTTTTTTTGTTCTTTTTTGTTTGTTTTGTTTTGTTTTGTTTTAACTTAAGAGTCTGATGCACTAAAGATTTTCTTGGAAATTGGGTTTTTGACAAATTGAGCCACTCTTGCAGACTGTCATTCTTGCAGTGTGAAAAGGCAAGGACAATAGTTGCTTTGAGCATGCACAGTGTAACAGGTCTTGAATAAAGACTTACTCCTTAATGCATAGTTAGGAGATCATGCAAATGCTGTAGGAATTTAAAAGCCACAAAGACAAAAACAGTTAAAAGGCAAGAAGCTTTACAGAAAACAGGCAATCTAATTTTGTACAGCAAACAGCAAATGTAAATTAGGCAGAGAGGGGAATGCACAACATCATGTGACATGACAGGTTTGGGATTGGCATACCTGGACTTTAGCATAACTTCCTTGAATATCTTTCTTTTTAAACTCATCCTACCCTCAGAAATTTAACATCACAGGCACTCATACTGCAGGAGGATAAGTTTCTAAATAAGCAAAAAAAGCTAAAACAAAACTGTCATTTGTGTATATTTAGGCACTGAATATTAGAAACATTTCGAATAATAAGGTCTAGAGGGTCTTTTTTTTTTTTTCATTTCTTCCTTCTCTTTTTTTTCCTCAGCAAGAAAAGTACATTGATACAATTAAGTAACATACAATTAGTTATCAAGCATTTACAACTTCTTACTCACCCACTGGAGACATTTCAGGGACACTGGCAACATAAGGCCCATCCAGAAACTTCGGCTCATTATCATTAATGTCCTGCACTTTGATGATGAACTCTGATTCAGGCTCTAGTGGTTTCTTGGTGTCAACATCCACAGCCTGAGCCCGGAGTGTGTAGAAAGGTTTTTCTTCTCGATCTAGGCTCCTTATGGCATGAATATCTCCCGTGGTCTCATCGATGGTAAAAACCGTGCCAGCACCATCTCCCGAAAGGGTATATTTAACAGTGCCAACTCCCTTGTCCAAGTCAGAATGAAGCTTGAGAAGAAAAAAAAGAAACAAAGGGAGGACAAAAATATTAATGGCTTTTCTTAGGCTAGATGACAACTATTTTTTTTTATGTAAAAAGGACTTTGAAGGAATCAATTTCTTTAGTCCTTAACTGCCTCTAAGTGCATGGAAAAAATGTGGGTAGTATGTTATGTAAGACTTTTACCCCTACTTAGTACAGCACAGACTTGCTGCAGTTCAGTAACTAAAACTGCAATGAAGCAGGGCTTCACATTTGTTATAAACTGAAATTTAAGACCAAGGACATAAAATGACTCATAGCCACATCAAACAAATGTGAAATGACATAGAGAGTGTTAAAACCTTTCACAGGCATTTAGCTTTCAGAGAAGAAAAAGGGAAATATCTAATTATTTCAAAAGCTTGATGGCATCTGAAACTCGAACTTAATTTTAAAAAAAGATACACCTCATGATTACAGTAAATGCTGAACAGAACTAAAAAATACTGCCTTTTACACAAATATTTGATCACTGCTTTTGTCTTTTCTGAGATAATCACATTGCAGACTGTGAATCTAGGAGTTTCTTGCTCATTTTGAAACAGTACAGAACTCAGTATTTTCTGCCTTAAATACCAAGATACACATTTTTCAGGCTATTACTCTGATGAATCTCTAGTTAGAACTTAAAATTAAAAAAAAACAAACAAAAAAAAACCCGTTGAATTCAACTTCTTGTATGTTTTTGTCCTTTTAATCAGTGTCTATCCTACAAAAAAGAAGTGTCCTTAACCATTATTATAAATGTATGATTTAAAGAAAATCCAAATACAGAATGATGAACTTCTTTCTCAGATGCCTCTACCAGCCTTCTCCGTACTCACCCTTTAAATACATCTAAAAGTCTTAAAAAGATACACAAGGTTACATCACTGATGCTGAAATAGTTTTTTAAATGTTCATCCACTTTTTCCCTCTAATGAGGACTAAAAAGATCTATAATGGACACTGGTCAGAATGAAGTTTTCAAGAGTGAATTCCCTTAAGCTGAATTGCAAAGCGATTATGGATTGACTTTATTTACATGATGTACTGCCCAAGGTGAAACACAACAGAGGAAACATGGGACATGAAAGGAGATTATGTATAAAATGAATTACTGAGAAACTAAATGGTTTCAGTAATGGGGCAAGAAGCTAAGCTACAGAAAAGGAGTTAAAGGCAATTACTAGCATTTATAGCTATTGACTTGAAATTGAAAATAGGTCCTTGTGACTGTGGAAGAGGTCATGGTTTGTGGCACAGAGCGAACACATAGTCCCTTCTTTGTCTACTTTTTCATCTCATCATTCTTGCTCAGTGAATATACTAAATTCTGGTCTTTCATCTAGCTGCCCCCCACATGCTATTTTAAATTATCTCTCCAGTTGAAACGAAAGCATTTTGCTTCCAAGGTGTTAAATATTTCCTTGCTTACAAAATGAAAAATAATATAGTCTAAGATAATTAATATCTATTTCTTCCTCAACATTTTAATTTAAGTAGCTCAAAACTTCCTGCTGTTTCATTATATTCTGCTCAGTAAAAACTTGGTATTTTCCTTCCATTATCATTTAGAGTCTTACAGACACACATCAAGAGAAAAAAAGAATCAAAATGACGATGAGAAAGCTTGATGAGAGAGCTTGAAGAAAAAAAATGTTAGAACTTTTTAGAGGGGACCAGACAATTGTTTTAGTAGTGTCCTTATATTAAATAAATTTGCTTGGGCTTCATTGTGAAGACTACCTTGATGCATACACCTGGAAGTAAGAATATCACAGAGCAAAATAATGCAGTTATGAGGCAGGAATTTGTAAACAGAGAAGCGTGACAAGATTACTCCCATCTCCTGTCATTGGATTTGGCACTAAAGCTGAGATGGTTGAGTGTGTTTCTGATTGCCAGCTGTAGGTTTTGCGTTCAACTAGTAACAAATCAGGCTGCGTTGCATGTCTTATCTGAGCCCTTGGATTATACTAGAGAGAATCAATTACAGTTTCTTTCCCAGCTGGAAAAAAAAAAACAGGAAAATCAAGGGCTCCCAAGACAAAGCAAGACTGAAGTACAAGGACTAGATTAAACATCGTTTTTGTTCCCAAATGTATTGGAGAAAAAAAACAGTTTACAACTGGCAGGATTAGCAATTCTACAGTTACAGATGTATTCACTGTATTCACCATGACCTCTTCACAAGTATCACTCAGTTAATACAACCTGGGAACCATTCCACCATTCTATTTAAGCAGAGCTGCTATGCTCTGCATTGGCTGGGATGTGTCACATTGTATTTATTCACCAAACCTGCTGATTTTGACATATGCTTCCTACATGACGTTGCTGGACAACGTGCAAATGCATGCTTATTTGTAACCCACACTGAGCTAGGCAATTTGTGGGGCAATTCAACATTACACAGTGTCAAATTACTGCAGGGGAATGGCTGATTGATTAATTTAAAATTAACTAAATTCTCCAACAATAAAAGGAATACAAAACTTTGATTCAGATGCAAGGATGAAGATAAAGAAGCTAGCATTAGTGTACTTAGAACACTAGGAAATAATCTTGACTTTCAATGCCTGAAATTTTCCAGAAAGCAGTTTAGGCTAAAGAATAAGTGCTTGGTACTGTGTCTTGATTTATGTGCTACACGCTGTATTGCACTGGAAGAAAAGACATTTAATTTTTTGTGCTGAAAAACATACAGAAGATTTGTGAAAGACTAGGTTTTCTGACACAGTAACTTTGGATTTGCATCCCATTTCTCCTTCTTGCTCGCACTTGTTTTCTAATTCTTGGTCTTCCACTATTTCAGCAAAATTAAAGGGCAAGAGAAAAAGAGAAAAGCTCAGATACTATCTACTTCCCTCCCCACAATGTTTACATTTCAGAAGCACCTGAATTTACTGCAACAAGGTTGTACAAATGATTTTATTTGCACAGGTTATCTTAATTTTATGTCTTCTCTATAAATCCTGAATATTAAAAGTGCAGAAGAGGCTTGGAAGTGTTACGGATTCATTTCTACCTTTGCTGAAATCTCCACTTTTATTCTCGCTATGTAAGTAACACAGTTTAGTGTCAGATCTTTGGACAAATCTTTCCCAATTGTAAAACTAATAATTTCTTGCAGCAAAAGTCTGTTAGTAGAGAAAATAAAGAATATTTTTTTCCATAATGGCAGAAAAAGACGTATAATTCCATAATTCTTGCTAATGTGTACAAACAATAACACATATGGCAAAGGAAATGGCTGGTTAAAAAAAAAAAGTGAATAATAAGATGGAGACTATTGTGAGATACATTGCATAAATCTATGCAGAAATTGTGACAGTGTTTTTGAATCATATCCAGTACCAGATGCCAGACTGAGGCAGTCTACAAGTCCATGTGATCTAGCAATCTGCTTCAGCCTGTAATAAGCTGAATGCTAGTTTGCTTCAGAAAGGATGAAAAGTTGGTAACAACTCACTAGTAGCACATCTGGGACAAATTATTTATTCAGTTCTTCTGACAGTTTCTAACAAAAAGTATGATTATTTGTATTTTAGTAATAAATAAAGATACTACTGCTTCAATAACTCAGTGTTATCAGCTCTGTGTCACTTCAAGAATTCATACACCTGCACAAATAATTTCAAACCACATGAAAGACCAGGAAATGCATTAGGCAATGCACTTCAAGAACGAGTCTATACTCCTAGGGAAATTGAGCATAGCAGGAGTATGGATCAGATGTATTTGTTCCTCAGTGTCCTATGGTGCTGATTTTCTCTTCTGTATCCTATTCATCTGATCCTCAACTGTCCATCTTCTCTTCCTTAAATACTTCAATACCTTCCATTAAAACAATCATTTTGAAAGTCAAATATGTAAATTCACACACATAGGTAAAAAAAAAAAAAATGGAAACAAAAGCTTAAAAAAATTGCAATATAGTCAACTTTAAAATGAAGTAATCACTATAACCCCACAAATCATGCAAGAACAAGGGCTATGACATCGGCCAAGATTGCTGTGATCTTAATTTCACAGGATTACAGACAATGAAAAGTTGTTGTATGAATTAACAACTTCCCTTTCCGCATTTCTCATCTTCATAAAAAAAAAAAAAAGGAATGCTTAAAATCCTTAAATTTATATATTCAGTCTATGATACACTCTGAGATTCTAGGCCTTATTACATTGCAAATTTCACAGGCTGAAAAAAAAATCACTGTACAATTTATTTGTCACTAGTAAATCAATTTAAATGCTATATTCAAATATAGCAGTGCATATCTAGACTGAAAAAAATAGTAAAGGTTCCAGGCCATTAACCATTCCTTGCCTGCACAACAGTATTAGTTACACATCCCACATCTGTATCTTTATATCATTTTTCTTTATGCATTATATTTTAGGACTTTACTCCATTATTTTCTCTTTCTGCATCTGCCCCCAAGTCTCACTATTTATTTTATAGCCACCAGCCCCTGTACTTTCTCATAAGATGTGCAATGAAAACTATTTGAGAAACCAGAACATCCATTCAACTCCAATATTACCTAAGACTAAAAATACAGAATGATATCTTGAATTGCGGAAAGCAAAAAAGGCCATTTTTGTACATAGTTAACATAGACCAAATCAGACGTATTTTGGCAGATCTTTACTGCAAAAGTGTGTGTGTTAAAACAAGGATACCTACTACAAGAGAGAAGAGTGTAAATGAGACTGAAGAATTTCTATTTGGAAGGGTGCCCTTTTAAAATACATATATTCTACATATATTTCTCTTGGCAAGAACTCTATGGTCTACACAGATTGCATAGTTTCTTTTAAAACCTGATAATTGGAATCTAATGTACTGCTTTCCCACAAATGCATTTATTCTTTCCCTCTAAAAATACATAAACCTTGAAAATTTTCTTAAGATTCAAAGGGGTGTGAGGGTGCCAGAGACTTTAATTCAGGACATGGAGAAATTAAAAAAAAATAAAAAAAAAATTAAAAAAGTAATTGTTGCTAATCAAATCAAATAAAATAGTTTTTTCTTTCTTTCCCTCTCCATCACACACACATCACTGCAGAGGACATTTAGGGACGAGGTAAAATCTGCTCACAACACAGTCAGTATAAATGTTTCCTTATCCTAAAAGTTTGGATTACCTAGGGCATCTTCTAAATAATAAGTTAACATGTATTAGTCAGGCAAGACTGCAGAGTAAAGCTTGTATTGAGAGGAGTTAAAACAGTCCAGCAAATGGATCATATGAATGACAATAGGTATATGGAAACAAGGAGCAACTAAAATAAAAGAATCAGAGAATCCTTTAGGTTAAAAAAGACCTTTAAGATAGCTCAGTCCAACTGCAAAATCATGAGGTAAAAGAAAGGTGAACAAAAGGACAAGAGTGATTTTTTTAAAGGTCACTTGGAAAAGAAGAATTTTCAAAGCTGAAAATTATTTGCAATCGGAAGAGTTGTATTTTTGCTAGCTTTTTGCAGAGCTTTTATAAGAGATTCCCTTCTGTGAGCAGGCTTTCTTAGTAGTATGAGAATTGACATAAAAATGTCAATTAAAGGATGCATATGTGTGTATGTATATATATATCCAAAAAATTTTAAAATACTATTTGAATAAGTAAGATGTATCTTATCCTCATGATTAATTTTCTGTGTTGTATTTCCATGTCTTCTCTTTTTATGATTAGTAAAATATCTTCTTTCAAGAATTGACATTCTTCTGACTACTTTTCGTAAAAATAGTAATAGACAATGTAGTTCTGCATTTTGAAGTATCTTTCTGTACAAATAAGATTAGAATATAATCTTATTCAAAAGTAATTAAGTAAAAAAGAATTTATACTTTTTCTTTAGTGATTCTTGTTTCACAAATAAAGCTGAACTTTATTTAAATTAAAACACTTACTATCCAATTAAATAAAACATTATCTCTTTCTGTCATGGGGATTTAGTCTAAGCACATTAAGTCAGAACAGACTTTTCCAATAATGAGTGTGGTTGTCAAGTAGTAAGATGATGGCAAATGAGTCGTTAGAGACAAATAAGAACAGTACCTGACCTCGTCAGTTTAGATGAATCTTCATGTCTACCAACATAATGCACTTGAGGGGTTAGGGATTGTTATTTTTCTAATTCTTCTCTAGATGAATATATTTTGTTGCATTATGTGGCATTTAATAGCAGTACATCTAAAACCACATTGAAAAAAATCCCAACATTCCTTTTATAGATTGCCATATATGAAAAAATATTGGCCAATGTAAAACGTTATGCACTTAGTAAAGCATTGAAAGAATTGAAATTTCTCAATAATGTATTAATATAATTTAATTATACAAGTAATTATACACATGAGTTACAAGTTGCATAGATATCTGATTATTTTTTCTACATCACCATTTCAACTGGAGCTGATACATATAAAAATGCTGTGTTCTGGTCCGCCCTCTTCAACTTTGAAGCAGGAATCAACATTAGAAGTAATTTTAAAAATTAAATTATTCTTACTGATCTCATATAACTTCATATTACAATGTGCTCTGTGCACATATGTTGATAGGTTTCAGTTCACAGTTATGTTGAATGTCATTTGAGAGAAATGTTCTGCAGAACGGTGACAGCTGATGCGAACTTCAATCTGTTGAGGTCGCTGGGTATAACCATTGTCAAGGAACAACATAACTACAGGTTCCAACAACAAATTCCAGTATTGGCTAGAATAAGAGACAAAATTTGAGGAAATTTATCAACTTCCAATTTCTTCTTTATCAAGTGCAATTTTTTATATCCTTCTGAAGGATTATGAGCTACAATGGAATGTGCAGCTGCTGATGACAGCTCAGTGGAAAAATATTCTACCATATTATTAAATTTTTATAACTTTAGAGTTTTTCAACATATTTGACAGGAACTGAGCAGGGGATTGAATGTGAAATCCTCACAATTCAAAACCCTTAATGCATCAGATGGGAAAAGTGAGGCTGTGCCATGTATCCTCATACATGAATGAGATCTTTTCACTGCTGTGCACCCAAAATCCGTGGTAAACAATCATCTGGGTTGAAGGAGCCTGTAGAAGACATCACCTGTTACTAGTGAATGCATTTGAGTTGGCACCAGTAGGCCTGGTTTGAACTACACCTGTGAAAGCACTGGTACCCCCTCTGTACCCATGCCTGGCTGGAGTCTTTGTGGTTAAGTCAGAGGATTATGCTGATGCCCAAAACTCAGAAATAAGGAAAGTGAAATTGCCACAAACAGAGCTCTGGGGAAAAAAATCATCCCATCTTTAGGCAGGAGATATTTGTATTCCTCTTCAAGACAACACTTATTCACTGATTCCAGAAACTAAATGAAGAAAAGACAGCATTGCAATCAAATTCTAACTTTTTCTATTTAATTGTGCAAGATCAGCAAATTTTCAATGACATTGCTGTAATCAGTTAAAATGGTAAGTATGAAGGGGTGTGATCTTTTGAAGTAGAATATATGGTTGTAGTATTTCCCTTTTGAAAGAGGAATCACTATAAGAATATCAAACAGAGTTGCACCACTCTAGATAATACATACTGACAGCAATACATTATTTTGCACTGTGTTCCCTGCTGTATCTCTTCTAGAACATATATAAAGGATCAGTGCATGAAAATATGAATTATGCTGTATGAATAAATATAATGAAAATAGACACTTGAGACTTAGGAAGTCTTTATGTGATTTTTTTTGCATCTAAACCAACATTTCTAAGACACCTGTTAAAGGAGAGTTCATAATTTTTAATGACTATGTACTTATATTTATGAAGATAGCCTCTCTGAAGATCATCAGATAACCACTTTTCAGAAAGTTGAGAACAAGCAGGAACTTTATACTGCAAAGTATAAATGAAGCTGAAATGAAGCTGTTGGTAAGGTTAGAAATTTTCAGTCTAGAACAAGGTGTTTATGCTCATGAAATGACAAAATTTCTTTTCTTTCTAGGGTGTGTGGATGTGATCCATTTTCTGCAGAATTATAGGCTATAGAGCTCTGAAGCTACATGGTGTAAAATCCTAGTTAGTTACTTGACTTTTCTACACAGAAAATACCATTCTCATCAAAGGACACGTTTGATTCCTCATCTCACCTAACAATTATGACATTATGGACTTGTTTTTAACTTGAGATATAATTTATAATGGAAATTATAGCTACAGCTAGTCAGTTGCATGACATTTTTTCTCTCACAGGAGTTGCACTACAATGCTAGTAGGAATACCTTGTGTGATAGGGAAGAAAGTGTGGGATATTCCATTAAGTTTCTGAAGTGACAGACAAAAGGACAGCTGCCCGTTGACAATTGCCATGCTGCTGGAAGAGATCTTGACTCTGAGCAGCTTCCACTCCTTTTCTTGGTGGTATTCACTTCTCCATCATAAACCTCTGGAGCTAATGAAATTGCCCTGAAATTCTTTGTATCAGACTGTCCCATCTAATTAGAGGAATGGAATAGCTGGCTTTTGTAAGCCTGGCTCTTTTCAAATTAATTAAGGAAAACTCAAATTTCTTGCTGGAGTTGCTCTTCTGAGGAGGGAGGAACCTGTATGAGGGACAGTAGCTGTAAGGCAGAATACATTTCCACACTACAGCTGCAATTCAGAAAAGAATACATCTCCAGCTATGCAGTCATAAATATCTAAAGGCAAAGTACTGAAGTAATCTACTACTGTTCATCAATCCCTAGTACAGAAAACCTTACTTAAGAATTAGCAGACCTCCACAGACATAAAAATGGTGCATGTGACCACACACAAAGTGAATCCCAAGCCTGACTGGCTTCCTGAATCAGCTGTGCGAAATATCCAGAGGTAGCTTCTCTGTAAAGCCAAGGGCTCAATATCATTCCTAGAAGTGTACCCTAATTAGGTTCCCTAAACTAGATTTACTCTACTTCAGGAAGTCACAATTTTATGATACACAGAGCCATGAAAAGACACATTATTATACAGACTCCCATTGCTTTACCCATTACTCTAAATAAGCAGATTCTTTTCTGTGTCAAAGACAATAATAGAAATAATAATATCATCAATATTGATAAATACTCAACTTTTAAGTACTTCAAAAAGACACTCTGTCATAAGCAAAAAGTGACAAGTTCTTGTAGTTGGAAGGTAAAAGGAAAGACTAAAATTGTAGCCAATGCACCCCTAGAAATGTGTGTTGAATGAGTATTAGTTTAAATCCATTGAATTTGGAAAGCTAAAAGATTATAAACTGATTATAAAAACTTATGCTTACTTTTATACTGTTTGGAACCTTATTTAGCAAATACACCTGCTATTTTCTGACTTGTATCTGTGTGCTCCTCCACTCCAGCTTGAACTCGGAAGGGTTTGTAGTAAAGGCCTATTAAATTCTGCTGGCACTGATGAAGCTTTCTTCATTTTTATCCTTCTAATTAATTTTTTTGTTGTTTTTTTCCAAGTATTTTTTCTTTATTAACTGCCTGGAAAATGAATGTTAAACACTCCCTTCCTCATGTATTTAAATCTAATGTTAAGTTAAATACAAAAAACTTGTTCCGTAAATCACACTTACTGTGAAGCTCTGTCAGTTAAGGTGTCTCTTTTTGTTCAACAATGATATACTAGAACAGATAGGGAATGACAGAGTAAAAAGATTTTACCTCAGCCTGTCTATCACTGTGACAAGACATACTATCATAAACTGTTTGACCAGTTCTTGAATCTAAACAGGAAAAAAACAATCTTAGTTCCATCACAGAAGTGAAAAATATGAATTTTAACCCATATATTAGAGGGATAATTTTAAGGCATTTACAGGCACAGAATTTTGTGAGTGAAATATACTATCTTCTGAATTTTTAATCTCTTTGTCTTAAATTGAGCCAAAAAAACCTCAGGCAAACATTTACACTACAAGACACACACACAAAATTGCAAAATAATCCAGCAAGCATGAACAAATAACACTTAATATGTAAGGAATAGAAAGAACAGCAAAGAAACTGAGAGCTCTTCTGTGCCCTATGCATCAATTTCAAGAAAGCACAACCCCATGAATAATGTTCTGGCTGCAAGATTTCCTCAGAACAATATTTCTAAAGGCTGTATTATCACATAGCAGTTTTGATATTCCTAAGGTTCCAGAAGCAGCATAGGAAAGGGTTGTGTAATATGTATTTCTTTCATTTTGCTGAAGCAGTACAGATAAGTGACATGCTGCATAGTTTGCATTTTTTGCTAGCGTGTGACACAAGGAATTTTTTGGGTTTTTTTGAAGTTTGAGGTTTGAGGTATTGCAAAAATAGGAAAACATTCTATTTCATTGGGATCTTTTAACTGATCAACATTTGTATGGAAGAAAAGTAGGTTCTTAAGACACAGGTAAACTATCAGATAGAGTTTGTTCTTCTGGCTAGGATTACTTAAAACAAGCAGTATTTATGTGGTACTATACAGAACTGAATCAAATCCCAGAAATCCTATATATATTCTAATGGATTCTATTATGGACCCATCGATATTTCACATATCGTTAAGCTACATTGTGTAAGAATATTGGTATGTCTTCTTTTTAATAAAAAAAGTCACATCTCTGTATTAAAAAGCAAAAGAAAAATATCTTCTACAACTCAAGGTTACATCATTTCTGCACAAATGGAGCAGTTTAATTATAAAGCTGAATATGATTGTCTCTGCTGGATATTCCCAATTCAGTTTTAAGAAAATTATGTTGAGTTTACATGCATTTATACGTTAGCTATAGTATTCACTTTCAAGATTTACTCATGCTTTTAATAAAGACAAATGTTCCTAAGAATCTGTGGAGAGTACAACACCATAGACCAAAAAAAATTAAAAATATTTATGATTTGGAACAGGAAATATTATATGGCTCTGTAAGATCTCTGTTTTCTATAGCTGTGGCTGTATTATGTTTTATATTGATGAGATGGAAGAGCAGATACCTCTGCTGCTGCTATTGGGAGAGGAAAGGAAGAGAAGAGCATAGTCATTTTAGCCCAGAGACAAGAGGGTGGGAAGGCTATTCTTACAGAGAGCTTGGAAGAAGCTGGAAATAAGGTAGAAAAACCATCCATGTCTGGATGAGTTTATATTGCATTCTTCTGACAGAAACAACAGTGATATCAATTTGTTCTTATCTTGCATATTATTCTTCTAGAAGTCCTGGGGAAATCAGTTTACAAGGATAAAATCTCTCCAGGGTCCAGGGAAGTGTAACTGTATCCATAAAGCCTAAATCTTGGACTTGGGAAAGCCAATGGCAAAACTCCCGTTGTCTCCAATTTTATTCAATAATAATGAGGGCCTTGCAAGCACTATCAGAATAGTCTCCTACAGAGTATTGTCAGGATTCTCTCCTGAACACTGAGAGTAAACATTTCCTTTTGTTTATGTTCACACACTATGGAAATTTTCTTTTCACCTTTAAGTTTTACCATACTAAAGATCTCAAAGTAGAAACAATAAAAATATTTTCTTGTGTGGAAACCACTCACAATCTCTCTCCCCAATCCCTCCCACCCCCTCTTTTTTCATTCTCCATAACCCCAAATACTTCAAATAATAATATTTGATTATTTCAAGATTCAGGGGTAGGATAAACTTTACTAAAAAAATGCTTTTTCAATTTAACCCTAAACTTTGTTAGACAGAAATTACTGTGAAATCCTTTCAGTAGTGCGGGAGTTACTCGTGATGTGACAGAGCTTTTATCCATTCATAAAAGTTTCCAGAAGTCAGATTTCTTTCACCGGCAATTGTTGCAGCTATTGGTAGCTAAATTCACCTGAATTTGCAGCAGCTGTTAATTATGATCAAGGAAGTGAAATTCACATTTTAGCAATTTTCCTAAACATATTCCTTTGGTGTGATAAACGACACACACCCTTTTTGAACATAAGAACAGACTTATCTATTAAATAATAATATATTCACTGGCTGTAGACCTTCTAAACATCAAACATCATCTTTCCTTTGCTGTTTGCCTTTAAATTTTTACAGATTCATCATCATATGACATTTATCCCAAATGTAGATACAAGGACTGTGTAAAGTGTTTGTGCCTCTTCAAAAAGACTGTGTAAATATTTTACTCACTGAATGATAGAAAATCTCTGTATTGAATAAGGCACTTTAAGAAAATGCACAGCCTAGTGAGGTTAATTTCGATTATGCCTGAAAGATGTATGTATAGAAACTTCATACTTGTTAATGAGAATGCAGAAGAATGGCACCTATTTAGAATTAGATCAGATCAAATGAAACAGCATTTGTTTGTAACAAAACTTTCACTCCAGCCATATTTTCACCATAGATTGAACTAGATTCAGCAATAAGGGAGAATGCAGCCTAATTTACATAGGAAGAGAAATCCATTACTGTATCCAATTCATCTAGAGAGGTAAAAAATAGAGGGTTTGCTTAAACCAAATCAAAGAATGAACAGGTAATTGCAATTATTTACTAACAAATTTACCAAAAATGAGTAAACCATGAAACAGTAGTTATTTCTGTTGCTCACACTTTTTTAGGGGAAAATAGTCTAGATATAAAAATTGCCAAATTCGTTGAAATAATTAATTCTATTAAGAAGCATTTATTTTCAGTGTGAAGTTGTTTACCAGAAAATCTCATTGCTTTCGAGGCTATCTGATGATGATTGGTCTTCTGCAGTATTGATTTAATGTATCAGAATAGATTCATGTGAAAACTGCCTTATGAGCATATTGTCTTGTAAGCAGTGCTTACAGTAATTGAAGAGTAATGCACTCTAGTATTGAGGCAAGTTGTATTTCCCTATCTCTTTCAGGGGCGAGCTCTAACTACCAAACTATGATCATAGTGTGTGACTGACCATAGGAACGTATCAGGTACAGCCTCTTAGAAGAGAGCCTGCAAGCCATCCATGGAAAGTCATTCAAGGATGTACTATGTAGAACTGCACTTTATTTATCTAGTAAGAATAACATGTAACTGCCAAAGACCATATCCTCAGCAGGGCACGGGTCTATTTATAAGAGCCACATGTCCCATAGAGCTGATTCTACCAAAGGAATAAGGTCTTTAAGTAATTGAGTCTTATTTGACTCAAAAAGAAGAGAAAAAAGCTTTATGCACAGAGCTTCCCACCTTCCTACCCTGACCTTCCTCACCTGCACAGGGAAATAGCCATCCTTCTTGAGCTGCTATGAGATCCAATTTAGAGCCACATCCTTCGCTCTAAAACTAAGTTTTTTGAGATGCTGGCTTGACAGAATGAGAAGAATAAGGCATTCACTTGTAGTGAGCCTTTTTAAGCTTTCAGAATAGATTCATCTCTCATTGGCATCCAGCTGGCCTTGTTTTGAGTGCTGCTAAATTTTCTTTGAAAAAACGATATAGCACAGACAGGGAAAAAGATTAAGCAAGCCCAAGCTTTTGATTTACTATATGTGTGCCTTAAATGTACATATTTTTCATCTTAATGATACATTTACCAGAAACATGAATTGGTATTGTGGGATGCCAAACACCTGTCGCAAAGAAATTTCATGCCATAAAATCATGAATAAACTATGTCCCAGCACAACTTACAGCCATATCAGGATAATGTTCTTCTGTAAGAATTCAACTGAATACAAAATTTTCTACAAATATTCTTTAAAGTTCATAAACTCAGAAAGAAACACCAATAAATATTTTGAAATTCATAAATACATTAAGATTTCTTTGCTAACTTGTTTATTAGCTTAATAACCTAGTTAGGCTGGGCTTCATGTGATTAACGAGCCATTATAATACCAATCTCACATAAAATTAAAATAATCTTAAAATTAATTTGATTTAAATAATCCTACTAAGTAGTGATGTTTCCATAATGGAACAACAGGTACCTGGAACAATAAATACTTTCTTCATATTTTGATATACCAGCTGCACAATACCACTAGTAGCAGTGTAGCATTTCTATCTTCCTGAAGCATCTATTTTGTGAACTGGGTTAGTGCTGTGGACCCTTAGCAACAGTTTTGGGGCTTGAATGACTCCTTTGCTATCAGCACCATACGACTGACTGTGGAATACGAGATTCCACAGATATTTTTTTTTTCCTGTAAGAACTCAAATCTTTTTCCCTTTAAGATAAACATATACAAATTCATTCTTAAGTGTGAGGTGAATGTGAAATGGAAACTGTATTTTAGAAGAAAAAAAGAATGGTGCGATCTGAATATGTCTCTTCCGTACATAAATTAAACATTGATTTGATGCTGATTAATTTGGTCTCAAAAAATTCTTCTTACTTAAGCAAGTTTGCCCTCAACAGGAGCTGTTTTCACTTTTTAGAAGGAGCAACAAGAAATATTTGGAAGACAGAAAAAAACCAAACCATATATATATATATACAGAGTAGTTCTCCAATTTGCCTGTGATCTGTGAATGTCATGACTTTGATAGGCAGATGAATAGCTGCTTCAGCCAGGCTGGGCTGTACAAAGCCTGTGCTAAGAACAGATACACACTTGTATATAAAGAGGTTATAAAGGAGAGGTTACAGATCTCAGCTGGAGGATGTTTCTCCCTGTGAGTGCAGTACAACTTTCTAACATACATCCCTCCTCAGCACAGCAACAAAAACATACCAGAATCATTAAGGGAGGTTGTAAGGTGCTTCCAGATGACTTCCCAAAAGGGCAAGTAAACCACTGTTTTCGCAGCATTACTGACTACATTTTGCAGGCTGATCCTGCTGTTACACCCACTTCTGTCCCACAGGGGAGGTATGTGTGCCAGTGCCATGCCAGGGCAGCAGATACCAGCTCTTTCTTTACTTAGCTCACAAAAACTCTTACATTTCCTAGCTGAGCGGTACTGCCAGCTGTGAAAAGAATGGAAAAGCACTTTTCCCCGTGGACAGGTGAAATAATAAACTAGTCATGGCAGCAGCAAATTAGCCACACATATCAGCACTGCAGGCTGTATATAGGATTTGTGTAGCACCACGCTGAGTCCCAGAGGTATTAAGGACTTTGACAAAGGAAAAGCTAATGATGTTCAGGTTCTACAAAGCCATGTTCATGTAAGAGCTACAGATGATAACTTTACATCAATTTTCTGAGAGAATAATCAACCCTACTTACAGGAAGGGAAACAGACAAAGAAATAAAATGGTACAAAGAAGCCCAATGGTACAATTTGTAGACAGAATTCAGTGAAAGTGTACTGACTTTAATGGCAGTACTCAATTGTTCAGCTGCCTTCCAGCGTAATAGTTGTAGATGAGTGTGAAGTTTGTTTTTCATTCAAGCCATAGAACCTCAAAGGTGAGAGAAATGAAGAATAGTCTAATTTTATAGAACTTCAGTTAGAAACACCTAAGAAATTATTGATCTTAGTAACTCCAGCTGAGTTAGCAAGAGAGAGCAAGAGAGAGAATAGACGGACATCAGCTCTAAAGAGAACACCAACCAAAGCAACTTTTTCTCCTTCCATATGAAACTGGGTGAGTTTGATGAAGGTTTAAGGTCAAAACCACTTAAGGTCAAGATTGTGAAACCAGAGGACATGTGAGAAGACACTCTAGATCGTTTACCAGCTCAAAAGTAAATAATTAAATAAAGTTTCCCAAGTGCAGGTTTTATACACACAAACAGACACTCACAAATTGTCCACATGCTTGTTTAGGACTAGTTCTTTTCCTGCTTAACATGGAAGAGAAAAATGAAAAAAAAAAAAAAAAAAAAAAAAAAAAAAAAAAAAAAAAAAAGAAGGAAAAAAAGGCTTTGATCAAATATGCAAATCATAGGCATTACTAATGCATGTTGCAAAACAGTTAACAAATATTTCCAAAAGAAAGGGCAAATGAATTTTACATAGCCAAGTATTTTAAAAATACACATTTTATGAGAACCTTACAGGAAAAAACAGATGGCATTTTAGACTGCGTTCTACATACAAGATTTCTCTATCAAAGACTGTGAATTATGTATATATCCTTCTCATATCTTTTATGTGTAAAAAATGTTTTGAAATATTAATTTTTGTAGTTTAGAAAATATTACTATGAATATTTTCAGGATCACATATTCAGAAGCATCATCCTTCAGAGAAATAAAAATAATGAAAACGGCATAAACAAGTATTTAGAAATGACACCTTGTGTCATTTTTACACCAAAACTTTTATCTTGAAATTCAGTTTTCAGTTAGACTATCCTACTTCTCTTTCCATTTAATAAACATAATTTAACTACGCTTCATTTTATCTTCCATTATTGCAGTGAAAAAATCTATTTAAATAGACCATTTATTATAAACTAAGTATAACAAATAAAATAATTTTTCATTTCTCTGGCATGATTCTTATAACTTTGCATTGTCTGTTTCGTGCTTTTGTCTTAACAATAATTTAAGATCAAGTCAAAATTTATTCAAATTGAAATGTCTTGGTGACTTCAACATAAATTTGATCTGTCTCATAATTTTTATTGTTCTTGATATGTTTTTTCACAATGTGAAAAGTAATGGGTGGATATGTTCTAACCCAGCTCAGAACTAATCATAAAAAGAAGACTTGGACAAATGTAACTTTACTTGCAGATCACATACAGACACATAGACACACAGATATGTAGCATCAAACTTGGAACTTAAATTCTTCTAAATCAATATAATTTTACACAAACAATGTAAAGACTTATTTTTAGTACCTAGATTATTCAAGGACTGTAAGTCATGAAAGATAAAGAGTACAAACTGGAAATTTTTACATACTCAGGCATGTAAGTACCAAATATCAGTAAGAGTTACTCCAAAACTAAGATTATACCCTCATGATTTATACTACTATTTTGCATAATTTCTTCCCCACCTTAGTACACTGTAAAGTATAAATCTTTTCTGCTCAGTAGGTCATCTTAAAAATACTGGAAAATTGAATGAAAATTTAGGGAAAGATGGCTGACTAAATATGGCAGGACTCACCTAGCCTCGGGTAGTGTCTCTATCTATTTTTTATTAGACACAAGCTGTACCTATGTTAGCAGGTAATGTGAACCAGTGAGAGTGTTCTGTAGAATGAAGCAGCTGATGGAGAGGAATGATGCAGGCAATAAACGCACCTCAGGGTTTTCTGCTGAGAACAAAATCTCATCTGGTTCAGTGGACTAAGTGCCAATTCATGTAGTGCATCCTCTCAGCTTTTTTTATCAAGGAGTGATCTAGTTTGTACTCTCTAAGACCTCTCGTGATGTGAACAAAACTACAGTAAGTCTGAATGATCAAGAGATTTGCCTCAAAAGTGCCCTTTAATTCAGAAAGAAAACACTCATGAAGATCTATCTGCTGCTATCTGGTAGCAATTCTGAAGCACGAGCATGACTTCAGAATTTCAGAAGAATAATATCACTTCTTAATTTTGAAAGAATAAAAAAGAAAATTAAGAAAGGTCCCATTTAGTTTTTTGGACAAGGCCCAAATGGAAGTGAACTTTAGTTTACGTCTGCATTGTATCTTTTAATAAAGATATTAAGCTCTTATTAACTGTTTATAAAATTTGTGGTGGCATAAAGTATGGAATTTAACAGGATAAAATGAAAATTTACTTTAAAATCTCTGAATCTGAAAAACAATTTCTGAATTTTCTTTTTTTCTTAAGAAATTCTGTCAAGATGTTTTGACATAATTTAGAAAAATAAATTAACATTTATTTACTTTATAGGCATTGTTTTTAGCTCATCTTTTCCTTTAGTGCATAACATTAATGAACATTATGACTATGAATGACTTTCAGGGTTTTTTAAGACATTTACATTAAAGGATATGAATGGCTTTGAAAAGTCCTTGAATAAATTTACCCATATTTATCTTTGTAATTTAGTTTTTTTCCTACAGTTTGAGTTACATTAATGAAAAGTAACACTGAAGATAAAATACTGGAGCGAATAATTTCTACCTACTTATTTAACTCAGCATATGGACTGTCCAACACTAACAAACATGACAGCAGAAACCCCACAAATACACAGAATAAAAGAATCTTTTCTTGTCCTAGATATTGGGAAGAGGGATTTCACATGCCTTTTTTCTCCCTCAAAATACCTTTTTATATTTTCCCCAATAATACAAAATTATCTGTATAATGCATAAAATGTGATTAAATTCAGGACATATTACTTATTATCTTGTAAAACCTATAGGAACAGTAATGCCAATAGGCTAATTACTTATACCATTACTTTTTACTAGGTTTTAACCACTAATACTTGCAGATAATTAAAAAAAATGAGCAGCCTGTCAGAATTATTTAATACACCGAGGAAGCCATTACTTCCAAATCAGTCTCTGGGGCTGAGCTCCCCAAAGAAACATGTTAACAATCTATTACAGGGAACACAAGTGAATACCCATAAAGCACAAGGCAGACTGTTAAGAACACAAGACTCTCAGTTGCCTGTTTTGCCAGTTACTTTAATAATTTTGTCATCTATTTTGGTGATCCATTAATACAGTAGGCTCGTGAGGACTTGGCAGTGCTGGCCTTTAATCCCCTTCCCTCTTCCCCTTGAGCTTACTTTACCTTACTTTTTACCTTGCAGTTACAAATTTGACATTATTAATGTCAAGACTAGGAATGGACTTGGAAGCTAACTATTTAATCTAAAGAACACTGCAGTGCTGGACGTAGGAAAATTTAATCAGTAAGACTTTATTTAATTTCCAGATAGGCAGGTCTGCCCAGCTTCCAGAACAGTTACTGTGTCCTTCAACAGAAGCACAACTCCTTACTTATCAATTCAGACAATATCAAACTGTAAACCATTATTTATATTAAAAAATCCCACATTTAACATGAATTAGAAAAATCAGAAGGATGGACTTTCTGGTTTTTAAGGTTTCAATTTAATTTGTACATTATTCAGGCAAATAATTCAGTCTTCCTGTGCTTCAACTCCCTACTTAGGGAAGAGAGCTGATATTTTCTTGACTCACAGAGATACTGCAAGGATTATCATTGAAATTATCCCATTATCATGGGCCTCAGTGAGGAGGTCCATATGGGAAAGCCTCTTTGAATCACTCTACTTTATAGGCCGGTTAATAAGCAAAGAGGACAGAATAATTAATTTTTTTATAGGATAAATTACAATTTATTTTTAAAAGTATTGTTCCAAAACAAAATAACAGTTTAGACATTCATTTATTTTTAATTGTTAATATATCTAATTTTACTGCTCGGAGTAAGAAAATTATGGTATATTTGCTACCAGACTCACATAGCAGAAGACTCAGCTTGCTGGAGAAGGAAAGGTCAAGTGCACTTCAGCACCAGGCCTTACAATAGCTTTCAGATATGATAGTGTAATAAATATGTCAAAATGGTGAATAGAGTAAATAAAATAGTACATTAAAAAGTACCAAACCCAATCTTGTTTGCATCCAAGTGAAAGAATAACTTATTTTTGGTTCTGTATTTTGCTATTAAAAAAAAAGCAGTGCAAGTTATTATTTCTAATATAAATCATAAACTTGTCACTGCCTTTTAACTACCTGAAAATATCAAATTAATATAATATATTAGTATAATAATTATTAGTATAACATACTAATAATTAGTATATTAACAACATAATTTATATTAGAATATAAATTACTCAAAATCAGTAAATGTTTCACTTTTTAAAAATTTTCAGTTGTACTGGTCAGTTTTTAAAGTTTTCAGTGTCGATATAATGGTTCTTAATCTGCACAAATGCTGTCTCCCAAAATTCATTGGGCTTGCACAGGAATCTTCTGATTCTGCAAACACTCATTGATTATTTTCTTGGACTCCAATATGAGCATCAATTAAACTAGAAGCAGTTCCATGCAGTTGGGATGATACAGATGGATATGACAAGCAGGAGCTATTAATTGGCTTATATGACAGTGCTGAAAAGTACTCTTGGTTTCTAGAAAAATATATATGCACTAATAACATCAATGAGACTTTTTTCCTTAGCTTTCTCCTCCATAGTTTATGCTTCAATTCTCACAGTAAGGAAAAAAAAAAAAAAAAAAAAACATTGTTACAGAAGTTAGACTGCCCTATCTCACTCTTTTATTATAATCCTTAATTCACATCAGCAATAATACACACATATTTATAGCCTGATGGTTTTTGACACAATAACTGTTGTTGACTATCCAAATCTGAAACATGACACACCAAAAAAAGTATCTTTGGATCCTGCATGATGAAACACTAAAAAACTGTACTGTCTTCAACATAGTAATTTTACACTGACACCAAGGTACAAGAAAACATAAAAGATTCAGAATCAGCTATGCTCAACATCTTACTCAGGCGTCACTCATGAAAACCAGCGTTATGAGAAAAACTTGAATAGAACAACTTCTGCTGAATGGCATAGAATCATCATCAGGGAATATGGTTTATCTACTGCCACAGTGACATAGAAAAGGGTTTACTAATTAAAACTCATTTACTGACATTAGCCTCTAGGATATTGGAACAGAAAATTCTCTCATCTTGTCTCACCTTAAGATTCTTTAAAGTTCATCTTGAACTGAACACGAGAAAAGAGTTTTTGAAGACCCAAAAATTAAATAAAAAACAATGTGGTGTGGACATTCCTGACAGGACTAAATTCTTATTCAACCAGCACATAGAACACCTACTCTCTTTCAATTTATGTGGGATTTTATATATAAAGACTGTATGGAAATATATGCAGACACTGCAGGTTTCTAAGCTTGCAAGACAAACAAGGAATTCTTCCACAGAAGTAAAGCAGAAGGTGAAATTTAAAAATCCTTTTGTTTACTTCTTGATTTTCAGCTTATCAGACAGTCAGAGTAACAAGACATGATCACAACTCTTATCCCTTTTAAGAGGTCACTTTATTTTGTGAAGCAGATTGTGAAGTATAATTTAAACCACCTACTGCATTTTATAAGAATGCCATAAGATTTGCAGAAGAGGGTAAAAATATCCCAGGAAGAAGACATACAGGAATATTTGTGCATTGTAACCTGTCTTTTGCAAGCTATTTGAGTTTGAATGTAGGTACCACTGTGTTTCAAGGGCTGTCACAATCATGCTGCATGTGGATGATGAGCTTGCCTGGGGGGTTTCACTGCACCTAATCAAGTCCCCTCACATTCCCAAGTTGGCCTGAGCATAGGCTGAGCTAGTTCCCTCTCGCTTAGAGTCAGAGAAGAAACCAAATCAAAAATTGGGTGTGTAGGCTGCATCCTCAGCATAGCACACGTTGTTGTGCTTAGGTCAGATAGAAGGGATCCTCTGGGGGACTTGTAAGAGGCCTGAAGAGGCTCAGTTCTTTTTAAGGGTGTTTTAAGAATGATCCTTTGTCAGTGACATGGACTAGAAAACTAAAGAAGCAGTTAGTGTGAAATGACTGGCAGTATGAGATATTGAAAGGCATGAAGATTTGCAACAACATCCCAAGCCTCTTGCTAACTCAACATATTTTTTGGCATTACATTTGTATAGTGACCTGCACTAGATAACATAACTGTCTTATGTTTTTTGAATCTAATATTATTACTAATATAGCCTAATCAACAAAAAAAGATTAGTAAATTGTTATATGAAATAATGCAGATGTTTGCATTTTACATATAAAGACAAATGCTCATGTTTTTCACTAGGAGAAATGCTATTTAATAAAATGTATTTTTTCTTTTTAGAACTGATATCTTGCTTGATAAAAACTCCTTGCCCATTAAACTGCCCAGTTTCAACAGATTTTAATGAGTCACTTTTGGGAACATGACTAACGTATATATATAAACACTTATCATTCATTTATTCTAGGTGGAGGAACATATCTGTTACTATCTTTGGTCCCCAAAGCATGGTGTGCTGCACTGGGTACACGTGGCCTTCAACCCAGAGCTCTGTCTATGGCAAAGGTGAAGGTCAGAGAAAGCACAGTTCACCACATAATTTCCAAGTGCCCAGTAGTTCATGCAGATATTGGTGGTGACTATAGTTATTGGCCTTTGGCAAATTGATTTTTTATTAATTTCTACATACTCTTAATCATTAACATGAAAAATTCTGTTATCTCCTCAGCAACCCGTGGCACAGAGCTACCTATTTTTGATTGATTCATTTTGTGAAGAATCACTTCCTTTTATTTGCTCTGAATGGCTTTGTATGACCTGTTGGCTTTGTATCCCACGCATTTTGCATTGGTGAAGGAAGGAATCTTCCCCCTTTAGTCTCACCCCAGTGTTCCAGATATATTTGAGACCTATCATATCTCCTCCTATTCGTTTCTTTTCCAGGCTAAGGAAACGTATCTTACTCAGTTATTCCTCACTGACAAGTCAGTCCAAAGGTCCTGATTAACCTTTTGCCCTTGTTTGTACTTTTCACAGTTCTTTGAGACACATGTTCTCTGAGACTAGAGAGAAATAATTCCCAGTGTGGAAGACACAGGCTCACCAGAAATTTAGATACAAAGCTGTATTAATGACAGCTATTTCCTTCAGCTGCTGCTAAGAATTTCCAACATCCCATTTGCTTTATTTGGCACTCACTGCACACTAAGCAAATGTGCATACAGCTATTATGAAACAAGATCTCATTTGAGAGAGATTATCATTTCCACAGAGCACAACAATTTATTAATGAAATTGGAATTATTCCACTCCTCCCACAGTATGTACTGCTTTACCTCAGGTTTCATGTCTTATTTTAGTCCTGTTTCATAATGTTTTTCCCATTTTTTTCCATTTAGCCTTTGTCTTTAGTAACTCTTGTAGCTTAATTTGAAGAGCAAACACTTCCCTGGATACTCTCACACTTTCCAAGATAATTTATGATGACATTAAACAACATATGTCCCAGCCTAAATCCTTGCTGATACTGAATATAGCATCATAGGGTCCAAGATGAAACATAGTAATGTTTTTTCAGTGTTCAAATTAAGCATTTTCGCAACAATAGGAGTGAATAATCCTTCTGTTACTAAAAATCTATTTCATTTAGCAAGCAGTAGCAAGGTTTTAATGGCCTTACAGTATCAATCATTGATAACAGAATCAATAAGAACTCTAACTTACATGTTCAGGGACTGACAGCTAAAATAAATACAGTGCATGCAAGGTATTATTTTTATCATTACAGCTGACATTAGAAGACAGGAATTTTTTCCAAGTTTGCTTTGTTCTTTACACACAGTTTTTCTCTTGTTGTGAATACAAGAATAAGTACTGCACACATCTATTTAGATGAAACCCATTGTATTTGTGTATTTATGAAACAAAACCTTCTCCAGAGGAAAATTAAATTTAACCTAGCTACTAAAAATTAAAACTACATTAGTTTTAGTATGCGTCAATTCTACTGGACTTTGTGTTCTCTTATTAGCATGTCTTTCAGCTTTTCTCCTCCCTTTTCCACCTTTTATGTGATCAGCCCCTGGGCTGGGTGGGGGTGGGACATGTCACCCAGCAGTGAGGATATAATCACCTTTCTCCTTAGTCACCCTCTCCTGCCTGTAGAGCACAGGTATCGTGCCATGCAGCAGTCATAGAACACATGCACCTGCTGCTGCACAGTGAACTACACCAAGGAACTTATCAGAGTTTTAAAAAATACCGGAAGGAAAAGGCCAATTTAACACCAGATTGTTTTTATGCTTTAGACCGTCTTCCACCCTTAGAAAGAGCACCATCTGTTTCTAAGAGTCTGAAAATGTCTCTACAAGGTTATTGGATTATTTGGGATTTTATAATCTCTATTTAGATTGACTAAATAATAAGCAAATGACAACAGAGAGAAAACCTTGCTATAGTGTTCCTGTTACAAAATTATTTTCCACTACTGGGGCATCTAAACAATATTTGGTTATTTTTATGTATTGTTATTATGTCCTCCGTTTTAATCTTATCCCTTTCCACTTTTCTTTGTTAAGACCCGTTTTGACTTTTCATGTTGAGTTTTTTACAATTTTTTTCTTGGGTAGAAAAATATGTAATCTACTCTGTTTTATGATATAATTATTATGTAATAAAGACAAGGTTCATTTATGAAAGACAATTCATTTCACAAACACGTAGAAAATATAAGCAAGTTGTTGGGTACACAAGGTCTATTTGAAACTGGAAAAGAAGCTATGCAGTTCAAAGCTGCTGTTAACTGGGTTAATTCCTCAGAATTGAATAGGAAACATAACAGATCCTATGCAAGAAGTAATGTGACTGTAACTGTTGCATCATGGATATCTGATACAGGGAGACAGAAAGAATGATTAGGGAATGGTTGGCTCTAGAGGGGGCAGAGATACAGAGGGGGCAGAGGTCATGTAGAGCCTGTGGGACATGAAGCATTGCTGACAGGGAGGGAAATGGCCATTGTCATGAAACCAATACTTGCTCCAAGTCCATTACTTTCTATGCTATATAACAGAAATTTGTGGTATGATATATCACTTTCTGAACAACAGGGGGTTTTGCACTTTAGGACATTTGCTATTAAAACACTTTCAGGGCCCTAAATCACAAACCACATTATGTAATGACAGCACTTGACAAGACTGCCAATCCCAAACATTTCTGTTTATGACTTGCATACAGGGTTATTAAGTGCAGTGACTGAAGATGTGATAACCTTTTAACTTGTTAGCCTCTCCTATATGTCAATGTTGGACAGACAGTTGGAAATTATTCTCCATTAGCAACGTAGTCATCTGTGTTCAGAGGTCTTGTGAGACCCAGTCATTCATTCTAATAGGGTCATTTCCACAGGCTTCCACAGTGATCTTCCACAGTGATCGTCTACAGTGATCACTGAATTCTTGCATAATACAGCCTGCTAAATTTTAGAGTTTGAAATATTCCAGTCCATGACCTCCTTAGCTGTTCAAAACAATAACCTCAACCTTCTACATCCTCTAAAATGTGGGTGACAGCTCAAGAAATCGATCTTTTCTTTTT